>NC_134832.1:138160158-138253483 GCF_004210375.1 Tachypleus tridentatus | reverse complement strand
AGAATACTGTCAGATGGTTTGTTAGAGGTTAGTTTTAGAAGAAGAAGAGCTAAGAATACTGTCAGATGGTTTGTTAAAGTCATGTTTTACAAGGAAAGCCATGAATACTGTCAGATGGTTTGTTAAAGTCCTGTTTTACAAGGAGAGCCAAGAATACTGTCAGATGGTTTGTTAGAGGTCTGTTTTAGAAGAAAAAGAGCTAAGAATACTGTCAGATGGTTTATTAAAGTCATGTTTTACAAGGAAAGCCATGAATACTGTCAGATGGTTTGTTAAAGTCCTGTTTTACAATGAGAACCAAAATACTGTCAGATGGTTTGTTAGAGGTCAGTTTTAGAACAAGGAGACCTAAGAATACTGTTAGATGGCTTGTTAGAGGTCAGTTTTAGAACAAGGAGACCTAAGAATACTGTTAGATGGCTTGTTAGAGGCCTGTTTAAGAACAAGGAGAGCTAAGAATACTGTCAGATGGTTTGTTAAAGTCCTGTTTTACAATGAGAGCCAAAAAATACTGTCAGATGGTTTGTTAGAGATCAGTTTTAGAACAAGGAGACCTAAGAATACTGTTAGATGGCTTGTTAGAGGTCAGTTTTAGAACAAGGAGACCTAAGAATACTGTTAGATGGCTTGTTAGAGGTCAGTTTTAGAACAAGGAAAGCTTAGAATACTGCCAGATTGTTTGTTAAAATCCTGTTTTAGAAGGAGAACCAAGAATACTATTAGATTGTTTCTTAGAGGTCTGTTTTAGAACAAAAAGAGCTAAGAATACTGTAAGGTGGTTTGTTAAATTCCTGTTTTACAAGGAGAGCCAAAAATACTGTCAGATGGTTTGTTAAAGTCCTATTTCACAAGAAGAGCTAAGAATACAATCATATGGTTTGTTAGAGATCTGTTTTAGAACAAGGAGAGCTAAGAATACTGTCAGATTGTTTGTTAAAGTCCTGTTTTACAATGAGAGCCAAATATACTGTCAGATGATTTGTTAGAGGTTAGTTTTAGAAGAAGAAGAGCTAAGAATACTGTCAGATGGTTTGTTAGAGGTTAATTTTAGAAGAAGAAGAGCTAAGAATACTGTCAGATGGTTTGTTAAAGTCATGTTTTACAAGGAAAGCCATGAATACTGTCAGATGGTTTGTTAAAGTCCTGTTTTACAAGGAAAGCCATGAATACTGTCAGATGGTTTGTTAGAGGTCTGTTTTAGAAGAAAAGAGCTAAGAATACTGTCAGATGGTTTGTTAAAGTCCTGTTTCACAAGGAGAGCCAAGAATACTGTCAGACGGTTTGTTAGAGATCTGTTTTAGAACAAGAAGAGCTAAGAATACTGTCAGATGGTTTGTTAAAGTCCTGTTTTACAATGAGAACCAAAAATACTGTCAGATGGTTTGTTAGAGGTCAGTTTTAGAACAAGGAGACCTAAGAATACTGTTAGATGGCTTGTTAGAGGTCAGTTTTAGAACAAGGAGACCTAAGAATACTGTTAGATGGCTTGTTAGAGGCCTGTTTAAGAACAAGGAGAGCTAAGAATACTGTCAGATGGTTTGTTAAAGTCCTGTTTTACAATGAGAGCCAAAAATACTGTCAGATGGTTTGTTAGAGATCAGTTTTAGAACAAGGAGACCTAAGAATACTGTTAGATGGCTTGTTAGAGGTCAGTTTTAGAACAAGGAGACCTAAGAATACTGTTAGATGGCTTGTTAGAGGTCAGTTTTAGAACAAGGAAAGCTTAGAATACTGCCAGATTGTTTGTTAAAATCCTGTTTTAGAAGGAGAACCAAGAATACTATTAGATTGTTTCTTAGAGGTCTGTTTTAGAACAAAAGAGCTAAGAATACTGTAAGGTGGTTTGTTAAATTCCTGTTTTACAAGGAGAGCCAAAAATACTGTCAGATGGTTTGTTAAAGTCCTATTTCACAAGAAGAGCTAAGAATACAATCATATGGTTTGTTAGAGATCTGTTTTAGAACAAGGAGAGCTAAGAATACTGTCAGATTGTTTGTTAAAGTCCTGTTTTACAATGAGAGCCAAATATACTGTCAGATGATTTGTTAGAGGTTAGTTTTAGAAGAAGAAGAGCTAAGAATACTGTCAGATGGTTTGTTAGAGGTTAGTTTTAGAAGAAGAAGAGCTAAGAATACTGTCAGATGGTTTGTTAAAGTCATGTTTTACAAGGAAAGCCATGAATACTGTCAGATGGTTTGTTAAAGTCCTGTTTTACAAGGAAAGCCATGAATACTGTCAGATGGTTTGTTAGAGGTCTGTTTTAGAAGAAAAAGAGCTAAGAATACTGTCAGATGGTTTGTTAAAGTCCTGTTTTACAAGGAAAGCCATGAATACTGTCAGATGGTTTGTTAAAGTCCTGTTTCACAAGGAGAGCCAAGAATACTGTCAGACGGTTTGTTAGAGATCTGTTTTAGAACAAGAAGAGCTAAGAATACTGTCAGATGGTTTGTTAAAGTCCTGTTTTACAATGAGAGCCAAAATACTGTCAGATGGTTTGTTAGAGGTCAGTTTTAGAACAAGGAGACCTAAGAATTCTGTTAGATGGCTTGTTAGAGGTCAGTTTTAGGACAAGGAGACCTAAGAATACTGTTAGATGGCTTGTTAGAGGCCTGTTTTAGAACAAGGAGAGCTAAGAATACTGTCAGATGGTTTGTTAAAGTCCTGTTTTACAATGAGAGCCAAAAATACTGTCAGATGATTTGTTAGAGGTCAGTTTTAGAACAAGGAGACCTAAGAATACTGTTAGATGGCTTGTTAGAGGTCAGTTTTAGAACAAGGAGACCTAAGAATACTGTTAGATGGCTTGTTAGAGCTCAGTTTTAGAACAAGGAAAACTTAGAATACTGCCAGATTATTTGTTAAAATCCTGTTTTAGAAGGAAAACCAAGAATACTATTAGATTGTTTCTTAGAGGTCTGTTTTAGAACAAAAGAGCTAAGAATACTGTAAGGTGGTTTGTTAAATTCCTGTTTTACAAGGAGAGCCAAAATACTGTCAGATGGATTGTTAAAGCCCAATTTCACAAGAAGAGCTAAGAATACAATCATATGGTTTGTTAGAGATCTGTTTTAGAACAAGGAGAGCTAAGAATACTGTCAGATTGTTTGTTAAAGTCCTGTTTTACAATGAGAGCCAAATATACTGTCAGATGGTTTGTTAGAGGTTAGTTTTAGAAGAAGAAGAGCTAAGAATACTGTCAGATGGTTTGTTAGAGGTTAGTTTTAGAAGAAGAAGAGCTAAGAATACTGTCAGATGGTTTGTTAAAGTCATGTTTTACAAGGAAAGCCATGAATACTGTCAGATGGTTTGTTAAAGTCCTGTTTTACAAGGAAAGCCATGAATACTGTCAGATGGTTTGTTAGAGGTCTGTTTTAGAAGAAAAAGAGCTAAGAATACTGTCAGATGGTTTGTTAAAGTCCTGTTTTACAAGGAAAGCCATTAATACTGTCAGATGGTTTGTTAAAGTCCTGTTTCACAAGGAGAGCCAAGAATACTGTCAGACGGTTTGTTAGAGATCTGTTTTAGAACAAGAAGAGCTAAGAATACTGTCAGATGGTTTGTTAAAGTCCTGTTTTACAATGAGAGCCAAAAATACTGTCAGATGGTTTGTTAGAGGTCAGTTTTAGAACAAGGAGACCTAAGAATTCTGTTAGATGGCTTGTTAGAGGTCAGTTTTAGGACAAGGAGACCTAAGAATACTGTTAGATGGCTTGTTAGAGGCCTGTTTTAGAACAAGGAGAGCTAAGAATACTGTCAGATGGTTTGTTAAAGTCCTGTTTTACAATGAGAGCCAAAAATACTGTCAGATGATTTGTTAGAGGTCAGTTTTAGAACAAGGAGACCTAAGAATACTGTTAGATGGCTTGTTAGAGGTCAGTTTTAGAACAAGGAGACCTAAGAATACTGTTAGATGGCTTGTTAGAGGTCAGTTTTAGAACAAGGAAAGCTTAGAATACTGCCAGATTGTTTGTTAAAATCCTGTTTTAGAAGGAGAACCAAGAATACTATTAGATTGTTTCTTAGAGGTCTGTTTTAGAACAAAAAGAGCTAAGAATACTGTAAGGTGGTTTGTTAAATTCCTGTTTTACAAGGAGAGCCAAAAATACTGTCAGATGGTTTGTTAAAGTCCTATTTTACAAGAAGAGCTAAGATTACAATCATATGGTTTGTTAGAGATCTGTTTTAGAACAAGGAGAGCTAAGAATACTGTCAGATTGTTTGTTAAAGTCCTGTTTTACAATGAGAGCCAAATATACTGTCAGATGGTTTGTTAGAGGTTAGTTTTAGAAGAAGAAGAGCTAAGAATACTGTCAGATGGTTTGTTAGAGGTTAGTTTTAGAAGAAGAAGAGCTAAGAATACTGTCAGATGGTTTGTTAGAGGTTAGTTTTAGAAGAAGAAGAGCTAGGAATACTGTCAGATGGTTTGTTAAAGTCATGTTTTACAAGGAGAGCCAAGAATACTGTCAGATGGTTTGTTAGAGGTCTGTTTTAGAAGAAAAAGAGCTAAGAATACTGTCAGATGGTTTGTTAAAGTCCTGTTTTACAAGGAAAGCCATGAATACTGTCAGATGGTTTGTTAAAGTCCTGTTTCACAAGGAGAGCCAAGAATACTGTCAGACGGTTTGTTAGAGATCTGTTTTAGAACAAGAAGAGCTAAGAATACTGTCAGATGGTTTGTTAAAGTCCTGTTTTACAATGAGAGCCAAAACTACTGTCAGATGGTTTGTTAGAGGTCAGTTTTAGAACAAGGAGACCTAAGAATACTGTTAGATGGCTTGTTAGAGGTCTGTTTTAGAACAAGGAGACCTAAGAATACTGTTAGATGGCTTGTTAGAGGCCTGTTTTAGAACAAGGAGAGCTAAGAATACTGTCAGATGGTTTGTTAAAGTCCTGTTTTACAACGAGAGCCAAAAATACTGTCAGATGGTTTGTTAGAGGTCAGTTTTAGAACAAGGAGACCTAAGAATACTGTTAGATGGCTTGTTAGAGGTCAGTTTTAGAACAAGGAGACCTAAGAATACTGTTAGATGGCTTGTTAGAGGTCAGTTTTAGAACAAGGAAAGCTGAGAATACTGCCAGATTGTATGTTAAAATCCTGTTTTAGAAGGAGAACCAAGAATACTATTAGATTGTTTCTTAGAGGTCTGTTTTAGAACAAAAAGAGCTAAGAATACTGTAAGGTGGTTTGTTAAATTCCTGTTTTACAAGGAGAGCCAAAAATACTGTCAGATGGTTTGTTAAAGTCCTATTTTACAAGAAGTGCTAAGAATACAATCATATGGTTTGTTAGAGATCTGTTTTAGAACAAGGAGAGCTAAGAATACTGTCAGATTGTTTGTTAAAGTCCTGTTTTACAATGAGAGCCAAATATACTGTCAGATGGTTTCTTAGAGGTTAGTTTTAGAAGAAGAAGAGCTAAGAATACTGTCAGATGGTTTGTCAAAGTCTTGTTTTACAATGAATGCCATGAATACTGTCAGATGGTTTGTTAAAGTCCTGTTTTACAAGGAGAGCCAAGAATACTGTCAGATGGTTTGTTAGAGGTCTGTTTTAGAAGAAAAAGAGCTAATAATACTGTCAGATGGTTTGTTAAAGTCCTGTTTTACAAGGAAAGCCATGAATACTGTCAGATGGTTTGTTAAAGTCCTGTTTCACAAGGAGAGCCAAGAATACTGTCAGACGGTTTGTTAGAGATCTGTTTTAGAACAAGAAGAGCTAAGAATACTGTCAGATGGTTTGTTAAAGTCCTGTTTTACAATGAGAGCCAAAAATACTGTCAGATGGTTTGTTAGAGGTCAGTTTTAGAACAAGGAGACCTAAGAATACTGTTAGATGGCTTGTTAGAGGCCTGTTTTAGAACAAGGAGAGCTAAGAATACTGTCAGATGGTTTGTTAAAGTCCTGCTTTACAAGGAGACCTAAGAATACTGCTAGATGGTTTGTTAGAAGTCTGTTTTAGAACAAGGAGAGCTAAGAATACTGTCAGATGGTTTGTTAAAATCCTGTTTTAGAAGGAAAGCTAAGAATGCTGTCAGATTGTTTTAGGACAAGGAGAGCTAAGAATACTGTCAGAGGGTTTGTTGAAGTCCTATTTTACAAGAAGGTCAAAGATTACAATTATATGGTTTGTTAAAGATCTGTTTTAGAACAAGAAGAGCCAAGAATACTATCAGATGGTTTGTTAGAGATCTGTTTTAGAACAAAAAGAGCTAAGAATACTGTAAGGTGGTTTGTTAAATTCCTGTTTTACAACGAAAGTCAAGAATACTGTCAGATGGTTTGTTAAAGTCATGTTTTACAAGGAAAGCCATGAATACTGTCAGATGGTTTGTTAAAGTCCTGTTTTACAAGGAGAGCCATGAATACTGTCAGATGGTTTGTTAAAGCCCTGTTTTATAAAGAAAGCCAAGAATACTGTCAGATGGTTTGTTAAAGTCCTGTTTCACAAGGAGAGCCAAATATACTGTCAGATGGCTTGTTAGAGGTCAGTTTTAGAACAAGGAGACCTAAGAATACTGTTAGATGGCTTGTTAAATTCCTGTTTTACAAGGAGAGTCAAAAATACTGTCAGATGGTTTATTAAAGTCCTGTTTCACAAGGAGAGCCAAGAATACTGTCAGACGGTTTGTTAGAGATCTGTTTTAGAACAAGAAGAGCTAAGAATACTGTCAGATGGTTTGTTAAAGTCCTGTTTTACAATGAGAGCCAAAAATACTTTCAGATGGTTTGTTAGAGGTTAGTTTTAGAACAAGGAGACCTAAGAATACTGTTAGATGGCTTGTTAGAGGCCTGTTTTAGAACAAGGAGAGCTAAGAATACAGTCAGATGGTTTGTTAAAGTTCTGCTTTACAAGGAGACCTAAGAATACTGCTAGATGGCTTGTTAGAAGTCTGTTTTAGAACAAGGAGAGCTAAGAATACTGTCAGATGGTTTGTTAAAATCCTGTTTTAGAAGGAAAGCTAAGAATGCTGTCAGATTGTTTTAGGACAAGGAGAGCTAAGAATACTGTCAGAGGGTTTGTTGAAGTCCTATTTTACAAGAAGAGCTAAGATTACAATTATATGGTTTGTTAGAGATCTGTTTTAGAACAAGGAGAGCCAAGAATACTATCAGATGGTTTGTTAGAGATTTGTTTTAGAACAAAAAGAGCTAAGAATACTGTCAGATGGTTTGTTAAATTCCTGTTTTACAAGGAAAGTCAAGAATACTGTCAGATGGTTTGTTAAAGTCATGTTTTACAAGGAAAGCCATGAATACTGTCAGATGGTTTGTTAAAGTCCTGTTTTACAAGGAGAGCCATGAATACTGTCAGACGGTTTGTTAAAGCCCTGTTTTATAAAGAAAGCCAAGAATACTGTCAGATGATTTATTAAAGTCCTGTTTTACAACAATAAGATACTGGAAAGTGGTTTGTTAAAATCCTGTTTTAGAAAGAGAGCCAAAAATATTGTCAGATTGTTTGTTAGAGGTTTGTTTTAGAACAAGGAGAGCTAAGAATACTGTCAGATGGTTTGTTAAAGTCCTGTTTGACAAGGAGAGCCAAGAATACTGTCAGATGGTTTGTTAGAGGTCTGTTTTAGAAGAAAAAAGAGCTAAGAATACTGTCAGATGGTTTGTTAAAGTCCTGTTTTACAAGGAAAGCCATGAATACTGTCAGATGGTTTGTTAAAGTCCTGTTTCACAAGGAGAGCCAAATATACTGTCAGATGGCTTGTTAGAGGTCAGTTTTAGAACAAGGAGACCTAAGAATACTGTTAGATGGCTTGTTAGAGGTCAGTTTTAGAACAAGGAAAGCTTAGAATACTGCCAGATTGTTTGTTAAAATCCTGTTTTAGAAGGAGAACCAAGAATACTATTAGATTGTTTCTTAGAGGTCTGTTTTAGAACAAAAGAGCTAAGAATACTGTAAGGTGGTTTGTTAAATTCCTGTTTTACAAGGAGAGCCAAAAATACTGTCAGATGGTTTGTTAAAGTCCTATTTCACAAGAAGAGCTAAGAATACAATCATATGGTTTGTTAGAGATCTGTTTTAGAACAAGGAGAGCTAAGAATACTGTCAGATTGTTTGTTAAAGTCCTGTTTTACAATTAAAGCCAAATATACTGTCAGATGGTTTGTTAGAGGTTAGTTTTAGAAGAAGAAGAGCTAAGATTTCTGTCAGATGGTTTGTTAGAGGTTAGTTTTAGAAGAAGAAGAGCTAAGAATACTGTCAGATGGTTTGTTAAAGTCATGTTTTACAAGGAAAGCCATGAATACTGTCAGATGGTTTGTTAAAGTCCTGTTTTACAAGGAGAGCCAAGAATACTGTCAGATGGTTTGTTAGAGGTCTGTTTTAGAAGAAAAGAGCTAAGAATACTGTCAGATGGTTTGTTAAAGTCCTGTTTTACAAGGAAAGCCATGAATACTGTCAGATGGTTTGTTAAAGTCCTGTTTCACAAGGAGAGCCAAGAATACTGTCAGACGGTTTGTTAGAGATCTGTTTTAGAACAAGAAGAGCTAAGAATACTGTCAGATGGTTTGTTAAAGTCCTGTTTTACAATGAGAGCCAAAAATACTGTCAGATGGTTTGTTAGAGGTCAGTTTTAGAACAAGGAGACCTAAGAATACTGTTAGATGGCTTGTTAGAGGTCAGTTTTATAACAAGGAGACCTAAGAATACTGTTAGATGGCTTGTTAGAGGCCTGTTTTAGAACAAGGAGAGCTAAGAATACTGTCAGATGGTTTGTTAAAGTCCTGTTTTACAAGGAGACCTAAGAATACTGCTAGATGGCTTGTTAGAAGTCTGTTTTAGAACAAGGAGAGCTAAGAATACTGTCAGATGGTTTGTTAAAATCCTGTTTTAGAAGGAAAGCTAAGAATACTGTCAGATTGTTTTAGGACAAGGAGAGCTAAGAATACTGTCAGAGGGTTTGTTGAAGTCCTATTTTACAAGAAGAGCAAAGATTACAATTATATGGTTTGTTAGAGATCTGTTTTAGAACAAGGAGAGCCAAGAATACTATCAGATGGTTTGTTAGAGATCTGTTTTAGAACAAAAGAGCTAAGAATACTGTAAGGTGGTTTGTTAAATTCCTGTTTTACAAGGAAAGTCAAGAATACTGTCAGATGGTTTGTTAAAGTCATGTTTTACAAGGAAAGCCATGAATACTGTCAGATGGTTTGTTAAAGTCCTGTTTTACAAGGAGAGCCATGAATACTGTCAGATGGTTTGTTAAAGCCCTGTTTTATAAAGAAAGCCAAGAATACTGTCAGATGATTTATTAAAGTCCTGTTTTACAACAATAAGATACTGGAAAGTGGTTTGTTAAAGTCCTGTTTTAGAAAGAGAGCCAAAAATATTGTCAGATTGTTTGTTAGAGGTTTGTTTTAGAACAAGGAGAGCTAAGAATACTGTCAGATGGTTTGTTAAAGTCCTGTTTTACAAGGAGAGCCAAGAATACTGTCAGATGGTTTGTTAGAGGTCTGTTTTAGAAGAAAAAAGCTAAGAATACTGTCAGATGGTTTGTTAAAGTCCTGTTTTACAAGGAAAGCCATGAATACTGTCAGATGGTTTGTTAAAGTACTGTTTCACAAGGAGAGCCAAATATACTGTCAGATGGCTTGTTAGAGGTCAGTTTTAGAACAAGGAGACCTAAGAATGCTGTTAGATGGCTTGTTAGAGGTCAGTTTTAGAACAAGGAAAGCTTAGAATACTGCCAGATTGTTTGTTAAAATCCTGTTTTAGAAGGAGAACCAAGAATACTATTAGATTGTTTGTTAGAGGTCTGTTTTAGAACACAAAGAGCTAAGAATACTGTAAGGTGGTTTGTTAAATTCCTGTTTTACAAGGAGAGCCAAAAATACTGTCAGATGGTTTGTTAAAGTCCTATTTCACAAGAAGAGCTAAGAATATTGTAAGATTGTTTGTTAAAGTCCTGTTTTACAATGAGAGCCAAATATACTGTCAGATGGTTTGTTAGAGGTTAGTTTTAGAAGAAGAAGAGCTAAGAATACTGTCAGATGGTTTGTTAGAGGTTAGTTTTAGAAGAAGAAGAGCTAAGAATACTGTCAGATGGTTTCTTAAAGTCATGTTTTACAAGGAAAGCCATGAATACTGTCAGATGGTTTGTTAAAGTCCTGTTTTACAAGGAGAGCCAAGAATACTGTCAGATGGTTTGTTAGAGGTCTGTTTTAGAAGAAAAATAGCTAAGAATACTGTCAGATGGTTTGTTAAAGTCCTGTTTTACAAGGAAAGCCATGAATACTGTCAGATGGTTTGTTAAAGTCCTGTTTCACAAGGAGAGCCAAGAATACTGTCAGACGGTTTGTTAGAGATCTGTTTTAGAACAAGAAGAGCTAAGAATACTGTCAGATGATTTGTTAAAGTCCTGTTTTACAATGAGAGCCAAAAATACTGTCAGATGGTTTGTTAGAGGTTAGTTTTAGAACAAGGAGACCTAAGAATACTGTTAGATGGCTTGTTAGAGGTCAGTTTTAGAACAAGGAGACCTAAGAATACTGTTAGATGGCTTGTTAGAGGCCTGTTTTAGAACAAGGAGAGCTAAGAATACTGTCAGATGGTTTGTTAAAGTCCTGCTTTACAAGGAGACCTAAGAATACTGCTAGATGGCTTGTTAGAAGTCTGTTTTAGAACAAGGAGAGCTAAGAATACTGTCAGATGGTTTGTTAAAATCCTGTTTTAGAAGGAAAGCTAAGAATGCTGTCAGATTGTTTTAGGACAAGGAGAGCTAAGAATACTGTCAGAGGGTTTGTTGAAGTTTTATTTTACAAGAAGAGCTAAGATTACAATTATTTGGTTTGTTAGAGATCTGTTTTAGAACTAGGAGAGCCAAGAAAACTATCAGATGGTTTGTTAGAGATCTGTTTTAGAACAAAAAGAGCAAAGAATACTGTAAGGTGGTTTGTTAAATTCCTGTTTTACAAGGAAAGTCAAGAATACTGTCAGATGGTTTGTTAAAGTCATGTTTAACAAGGAAAGCCATGAATACTGTCAGATGGTTTGTTAAAGTCCTGTTTTACAAGAAGAGCCATGAATACTGTCAGATGGTTTGTTAAAGCCCTGTTTTATAAAGAAATTTAAGAATACTGTCAGATGATTTATTAAAGTCCTATTTTACAACAATAAGATACTGGAAAGTGGTTTGTTAAAGTCCTGTTTTAGAAAGAGAGCCAAAAATATTGTCAGATTGTTTGTTAGAGGTTTGTTTTAGAACAAGGAGAGCTAAGAATACTGTCAGATGGTTTGTTAAAGTCCTGTTTTACAAGGAGAGCCAAGAATACTGTCAGATGGTTTGTTAGAGGTCTGTTTTAGAAGAAAAGAGCTAAGAATACTGTCAGATGGTTTGTTAAAGTCCTGTTTTACAAGGAAAGCCATGAATACTGTCAGATGGTTTGTTAAAGTCCTGTTTCACAAGGAGAGCCAAATATACTGTCAGATGGCTTGTTAGAGGTCAGTTTTAGAACAAGGAGACCTAAGAATACTGTTAGATGGCTTGTTAGAGGTCAGTTTTAGAACAAGGAAAGCTTAGAATACTGCCAGATTGTTTGTTAAAATCCTGTTTTAGAAGGAGAACCAAGAATACTATTAGATTGTTTCTTAGAGGTCTGTTTTAGAACAAAAGAGCTAAGAATACTGTAAGGTGGTTTGTTAAATTCCTGTTTTACAAGGAGAGCCAAAAATACTGTCAGATGGTTTGTTAAAGTCCTATTTCACAAGAAGAGCTAAGAATACAATGATATGGTTTGTTAGAGATCTGTTTTAGAACAAGGAGAGCTAAGAATACTGTCAGATTGTTTGTTAAAGTCCTGTTTTACAATGAGAGCCAAATATACTGTCAGATGGTTTGTTAGAGGTTAGTTTTAGAAGAAGAAGAGCTAAGAATACTGTCAGATGGTTTGTTAGAGGTTAGTTTTAGAAGAAGAAGAGCTAAGAATACTGTCAGATGGTTTGTTAAAGTCATGTTTTACAAGGAAAGCCATGAATACTGTCAGATGGTTTGTTAAAGTCCTGTTTTACAAGGAGAGCCAAGAATACTGTCAGATGGTTTGTTAGAGGTCTGTTTTAGAAGAAAAGAGCTAAGAATACTGTCAGATGGTTTGTTAAAGTCCTGTTTTACAAGGAAAGCCATGAATACTGTCAGATGGTTTGTTAAAGACCTGTTTCACAAGGAGAGCCAAGAATACTGTCAGACGGTTTGTTAGAGATCTGTTTTAGAACAAGAAGAGCTAAGAATACTGTCAGATGGTTTGTTAAAGTCCTGTTTTACAATGAGAGCCAAAAATACTGTCAGATGGTTTGTTAGAGGTCAGTTTTAGAACAAGGAGACCTAAGAATACTGTTAGATGGCTTGTCAGAGGTCAGTTTTAGAACAAGGAGACCTAAGAATACTGTTAGATGGCTTGTTAGAGGCTTGTTTTAGAACAAGGAGAGCTAAGAATACTGTCAGATGGTTTGTTAAAGTCCTGCTTTACAAGGAGACCTAAGAATACTGCTAGATGGCTTGTTAGAAGTCTGTTTTAGAACAAGGAGAGCTAAGAATACTGTCAGATGGTTTGTTAAAATCCTGTTTTAGAAGGAAAGCTAAGAATGCTGTCAGATTGTTTTAGGACAAGGAGAGCTAAGAATACTGTCAGAGGGTTTGTTGAAGTCCTATTTTACAAGAAGAGCAAAGATTACAATTATATGGTTTGTTAGAGATCTGTTTTAGAACAAGGAGAGCCAAGAATACTATCAGATGGTTTGTTAGAGATCTGTTTTAGAACAAAAAGAGCTAAGAATACTGTAAGGTGGTTTGTTAAATTCCTGTTTTACAAGGAAAGTCAAGAATACTGTCAGATGGTTTGTTAAAGTCATGTTTTACAAGGAAAGCCATGAATACTGTCAGATGGTTTGTTAAAGTCCTGTTTTACAAGGAGAGCCATGAATACTGTCAGATGGTTTGTTAAAGCCCTGTTTTATAAAGAAAGCCAAGAATACTGTCAGATGATTTATTAAAGTCCTGTTTTACAACAATAAGATACTGGAAAGTGGTTTGTTAAAGTCCTGTTTTAGAAAGAGAGCCAAAAATATTGTCAGATTGTTTGTTAGAGGTTTGTTTTAGAACAAGGAGAGCTAAGAATACTGTCAGATGGTTTGTTAAAGTCCTGTTTTACAAGGAGAGCCAAGAATACTGTCAGATGGTTTGTTAGAGGTCTGTTTTAGAAGAAAAATAGCTAGGAATACTGTCAGATGGTTTGTTAAAGTCCTGTTTTACAAGGAAAGCCATGAATACTGTCAGATGGTTTGTTAAAGTACTGTTTCACAAGGAGAGCCAAATATACTGTCAGATGGCTTGTTAGAGGTCAGTTTTAGAACAAGGAGACCTAAGAATGCTGTTAGATGGCTTGTTAGAGGTCAGTTTTAGAACAAGGAAAGCTTAGAATACTGCCAGATTGTTTGTTAAAATCCTGTTTTAGAAGGAGAACCAAGAATACTATTAGATTGTTTGTTAGAGGTCTGTTTTAGAACACAAAGAGCTAAGAATACTGTAAGGTGGTTTGTTAAATTCCTGTTTTACAAGGAGAGCCAAAAATACTGTCAGATGGTTTGTTAAAGTCCTATTTCACAAGAAGAGCTAAGAATATTGTAAGATTGTTTGTTAAAGTCCTGTTTTACAATGAGAGCCAAATATACTGTCAGATGGTTTGTTAGAGGTTAGTTTTAGAAGAAGAAGAGCTAAGAATACTGTCAGATGGTTTGTTAGAGGTTAGTTTTAGAAGAAGAAGAGCTAAGAATACTGTCAGATGGTTTCTTAAAGTCATGTTTTACAAGGAAAGCCATGAATACTGTCAGATGGTTTGTTAAAGTCCTGTTTTACAAGGAGAGCCAAGAATACTGTCAGATGGTTTGTTAGAGGTCTGTTTTAGAAGAAAAATAGCTAAGAATACTGTCAGATGGTTTGTTAAAGTCCTGTTTTACAAGGAAAGCCATGAATACTGTCAGATGGTTTGTTAAAGTCCTGTTTCACAAGGAGAGCCAAGAATACTGTCAGACGGTTTGTTAGAGATCTGTTTTAGAACAAGAAGAGCTAAGAATACTGTCAGATGATTTGTTAAAGTCCTGTTTTACAATGAGAGCCAAAAATACTGTCAGATGGTTTGTTAGAGGTTAGTTTTAGAACAAGGAGACCTAAGAATACTGTTAGATGGCTTGTTAGAGGTCAGTTTTAGAACAAGGAGACCTAAGAATACTGTTAGATGGCTTGTTAGAGGCCTGTTTTAGAACAAGGAGAGCTAAGAATACTGTCAGATGGTTTGTTAAAGTCCTGCTTTACAAGGAGACCTAAGAATACTGCTAGATGGCTTGTTAGAAGTCTGTTTTAGAACAAGGAGAGCTAAGAATACTGTCAGATGGTTTGTTAAAATCCTGTTTTAGAAGGAAAGCTAAGAATGCTGTCAGATTGTTTTAGGACAAGGAGAGCTAAGAATACTGTCAGAGGGTTTGTTGAAGTTTTATTTTACAAGAAGAGCTAAGATTACAATTATTTGGTTTGTTAGAGATCTGTTTTAGAACTAGGAGAGCCAAGAAAACTATCAGATGGTTTGTTAGAGATCTGTTTTAGAACAAAAGAGCAAAGAATACTGTAAGGTGGTTTGTTAAATTCCTGTTTTACAAGGAAAGTCAAGAATACTGTCAGATGGTTTGTTAAAGTCATGTTTAACAAGGAAAGCCATGAATACTGTCAGATGGTTTGTTAAAGTCCTGTTTTACAAGAAGAGCCATGAATACTGTCAGATGGTTTGTTAAAGCCCTGTTTTATAAAGAAATTTAAGAATACTGTCAGATGATTTATTAAAGTCCTATTTTACAACAATAAGATACTGGAAAGTGGTTTGTTAAAGTCCTGTTTTAGAAAGAGAGCCAAAAATATTGTCAGATTGTTTGTTAGAGGTTTGTTTTAGAACAAGGAGAGCTAAGAATACTGTCAGATGGTTTGTTAAAGTCCTGTTTTACAAGGAGAGCCAAGAATACTGTCAGATGGTTTGTTAGAGGTCTGTTTTAGAAGAAAAAGAGCTAAGAATACTGTCAGATGGTTTGTTAAAGTCCTGTTTTACAAGGAAAGCCATGAATACTGTCAGATGGTTTGTTAAAGTCCTGTTTCACAAGGAGAGCCAAATATACTGTCAGATGGCTTGTTAGAGGTCAGTTTTAGAACAAGGAGACCTAAGAATACTGTTAGATGGCTTGTTAGAGGTCAGTTTTAGAACAAGGAAAGCTTAGAATACTGCCAGATTGTTTGTTAAAATCCTGTTTTAGAAGGAGAACCAAGAATACTATTAGATTGTTTCTTAGAGGTCTGTTTTAGAACAAAAAGAGCTAAGAATACTGTAAGGTGGTTTGTTAAATTCCTGTTTTACAAGGAGAGCCAAAAATACTGTCAGATGGTTTGTTAAAGTCCTATTTCACAAGAAGAGCTAAGAATACAATGATATGGTTTGTTAGAGATCTGTTTTAGAACAAGGAGAGCTAAGAATACTGTGAGATTGTTTGTTAAAGTCCTGTTTTACAATGAGAGCCAAATATACTGTCAGATGGTTTGTTAGAGGTTAGTTTTAGAAGAAGAAGAGCTAAGAATACTGTCAGATGGTTTGTTAGAGGTTAGTTTTAGAAGAAGAAGAGCTAAGAATACTGTCAGATGGTTTGTTAAAGTCATGTTTTACAAGGAAAGCCATGAATACTGTCAGATGGTTTGCTAAAGTCCTGTTTTACAAGGAGAGCCAAGAATACTGTCAGATGGTTTGTTAGAGGTCTGTTTTAGAAGAAAAAGAGCTAAGAATACTGTCAGATGGTTTGTTAAAGTCCTGTTTTACAAGGAAAGCCATGAATACTGTCAGATGGTTTGTTAAAGACCTGTTTCACAAGGAGAGCCAAGAATACTGTCAGACGGTTTGTTAGAGATCTGTTTTAGAACAAGAAGAGCTAAGAATACTGTCAGATGGTTTGTTAAAGTCCTGTTTTACAATGAGAGCCAAAAATACTGTCAGATGGTTTGTTAGAGGTCAGTTTTAGAACAAGGAGACCTAAGAATACTGTTAGATGGCTTGTCAGAGGTCAGTTTTAGAACAAGGAGACCTAAGAATACTGTTAGATGGCTTGTTAGAGGCTTGTTTTAGAACAAGGAGAGCTAAGAATACTGTCAGATGGTTTGTTAAAGTCCTGCTTTACAAGGAGACCTAAGAATACTGCTAGATGGCTTGTTAGAAGTCTGTTTTAGAACAAGGAGAGCTAAGAATACTGTCAGATGGTTTGTTAAAATCCTGTTTTAGAAGGAAAGCTAAGAATGCTGTCAGATTGTTTTAGGACAAGGAGAGCTAAGAATACTGTCAGAGGGTTTGTTGAAGTCCTATTTTACAAGAAGAGCTAAGATTACAATTATATGGTTTGTTAGAGATCTGTTTTAGAACAAGGAGAGCCAAGAATACTATCAGATGGTTTGTTAGAGATCTGTTTTAGAACAAAAAGAGCTAAGAATACTGTAAGGTGGTTTGTTAAATTCCTGTTTTACAAGGAAAGTCAAGAATACTGTCAGATGGTTTGTTAAAGTCATGTTTTACAAGGAAAGCCATGAATACGGTCAGATGGTTTGTTAAAGTCCTGTTTTACAAGGAGAGCCATGAATACTGTCAGATGGTTTGTTAAAGCCCTGTTTTATAAAGAAAGCCAAGAATACTGTCAGATGATTTATTAAAGTCCTATTTTACAACAATAAGATACTGGAAAGTGGTTTGTTAAAGTCCTGTTTTAGAAAGAGAGCCAAAAATATTGTCAGATTGTTTGTTAGAGGTTTGTTTTAGAACAAGGAGAGCTAAGAATACTGTCAGATGGTTTGTTAAAGTCCTGTTTTACAAGGAGAGCCAAGAATACTGTCAGATGGTTTGTTAGAGGTCTGTTTAGAAGAAAAAGAGCTAAGAATACTGTCAGATGGTTTGTTAAAGTCCTGTTTTACAAGGAAAGCCATGAACACTGTCAGATGGTTTGTTAAAGTCCTGTTTCACAAGGAGAGCCAAATATACTGTCAGATGGCTTGTTAGAGGTCAGTTTTAGAACAAGGAGACCTAAGAATACTGTTAGATGGCTTGTTAGAGGTCAGTTTTAGAACAAGGAAAGCTTAGAATACTGCCAGATTGTTTGTTAAAATCCTGTTTTAGAAGGAGAACCAAGAATACTATTAGATTGTTTCTTAGAGGTCTGTTTTAGAACAAAAAGAGCTAAGAATACTGTAAGGTGGTTTGTTAAATTCCTGTTTTACAAGGAGAGCCAAAAATACTGTCAGATGGTTTGTTAAAGTCCTATTTCACAAGAAGAGCTAAGAATACAATGATATGGTTTGTTAGAGATCTGTTTTAGAACAAGGAGAGCTAAGAATACTGTCAGATTGTTTGTTAAAGTCCTGTTTTACAATGAGAGCCAAATATACTGTCAGATGGTTTGTTAGAGGTTAGTTTTAGAAGAAGAAGAGCTAAGAATACTGTCAGATGGTTTGTTAGAGGTTAGTTTTAGAAGAAGAAGAGCTAAGAATACTGTCAGATGGTTTGTTAAAGTCATGTTTTACAAGGAAAGCCATGAATACTGTCAGATGGTTTGCTAAAGTCCTGTTTTACAAGGAGAGCCAAGAATACTGTCAGATGGTTTGTTAGAGGTCTGTTTTAGAAGAAAAAGAGCTAAGAATACTGTCAGATGGTTTGTTAAAGTCCTGTTTTACAAGGAAAGCCATGAATACTGTCAGATGGTTTGTTAAAGACCTGTTTCACAAGGAGAGCCAAGAATACTGTCAGACGGTTTGTTAGAGATCTGTTTTAGAACAAGAAGAGCTAAGAATACTGTCAGATGGTTTGTTAAAGTCCTGTTTTACAATGAGAGCCAAAAATACTGTCAGATGGTTTGTTAGAGGTCAGTTTTAGAACAAGGAGACCTAAGAATACTGTTAGATGGCTTGTCAGAGGTCAGTTTTAGAACAAGGAGACCTAAGAATACTGTTAGATGGCTTGTTAGAGGCTTGTTTTAGAACAAGGAGAGCTAAGAATACTGTCAGATGGTTTGTTAAAGTCCTGCTTTACAAGGAGACCTAAGAATACTGCTAGATGGCTTGTTAGAAGTCTGTTTTAGAACAAGGAGAGCTAAGAATACTGTCAGATGGTTTGTTAAAATCCTGTTTTAGAAGGAAAGCTAAGAATGCTGTCAGATTGTTTTAGGACAAGGAGAGCTAAGAATACTGTCAGAGGGTTTGTTGAAGTCCTATTTTACAAGAAGAGCTAAGATTACAATTATATGGTTTGTTAGAGATCTTTTTTAGAACAAGGAGAGCCAAGAATACTATCAGATGGTTTGTTAGAGATCTGTTTTAGAACAAAAAGAGCTAAGAATACTGTAAGGTGGTTTGTTAAATTCCTGTTTTACAAGGAAAGTCAAGAATACTGTCAGATGGTTTGTTAAAGTCATGTTTTACAAGGAAAGCCATGAATACGGTCAGATGGTTTGTTAAAGTCCTGTTTTACAAGGAGAGCCATGAATACTGTCAGATGGTTTGTTAAAGCCCTGTTTTATAAAGAAAGCCAAGAATACTGTCAGATGATTTATTAAAGTCCTGTTTTACAACAATAAGATACTGGAAAGTGGTTTGTTAAAGGCCTGTTTTAGAAAGAGAGCCAAAAATATTGTCAGATTGTTTGTTAGAGGTTTGTTTTAGAACAAGGAGAGCTAAGAATACTGTCAGATGGTTTGTTAAAGTCCTGTTTTACAAGGAGAGCCAAGAATACTGTCAGATGGTTTGTTAGAGGTCTGTTTTAGAAGAAAAGAGCTAAGAATACTGTCAGATGGTTTGTTAAAGTCCTGTTTTACAAGGAAAGCCATGAACACTGTCAGATGGTTTGTTAAAGTCCTGTTTCACAAGGAGAGCCAAATATACTGTCAGATGGCTTGTTAGAGGTCAGTTTTAGAACAAGGAGACCTAAGAATACTGTTAGATGGCTTGTTAGAGGTCAGTTTTAGAACAAGGAAAGCTTAGAATACTGCCAGATTGTTTGTTAAAATCCTGTTTTAGAAGGAGAACCAAGAATACTATTAGATTGTTTCTTAGAGGTCTGTTTTAGAACAAAAAGAGCTAAGAATACTGTAAGGTGGTTTGTTAAATTCCTGTTTTACAAGGAGAGCCAAAAATACTGTCAGATGGTTTGTTAAAGTCCTATTTCACAAGAAGAGCTAAGAATACAATGATATGGTTTGTTAGAGATCTGTTTTAGAACAAGGAGAGCTAAGAATACTGTCAGATTGTTTGTTAAAGTCCTGTTTTACAATGAGAGCCAAATATACTGTCAGATGGTTTGTTAGAGGTTAGTTTTAGAAGAAGAAGAGCTAAGAATACTGTCAGATGGTTTGTTAGAGGTTAGTTTTAGAAGAAGAAGAGCTAAGAATACTGTCAGATGGTTTGTTAAAGTCATGTTTTACAAGGAAAGCCATGAATACTGTCAGATGGTTTGCTAAAGTCCTGTTTTACAAGGAGAGCCAAGAATACTGTCAGATGGTTTGTTAGAGGTCTGTTTTAGAAGAAAAAGAGCTAAGAATACTGTCAGATGGTTTGTTAAAGTCCTGTTTTACAAGGAAAGCCATGAATACTGTCAGATGGTTTGTTAAAGACCTGTTTCACAAGGAGAGCCAAGAATACTGTCAGACGGTTTGTTAGAGATCTGTTTTAGAACAAGAAGAGCTAAGAATACTGTCAGATGGTTTGTTAAAGTCCTGTTTTACAATGAGAGCCAAAAATACTGTCAGATGGTTTGTTAGAGGTCAGTTTTAGAACAAGGAGACCTAAGAATACTGTTAGATGGCTTGTCAGAGGTCAGTTTTAGAACAAGGAGACCTAAGAATACTGTTAGATGGCTTGTTAGAGGCTTGTTTTAGAACAAGGAGAGCTAAGAATACTGTCAGATGGTTTGTTAAAGTCCTGCTTTACAAGGAGACCTAAGAATACTGCTAGATGGCTTGTTAGAAGTCTGTTTTAGAACAAGGAGAGCTAAGAATACTGTCAGATGGTTTGTTAAAATCCTGTTTTAGAAGGAAAGCTAAGAATGCTGTCAGATTGTTTTAGGACAAGGAGAGCTAAGAATACTGTCAGAGGGTTTGTTGAAGTCCTATTTTACAAGAAGAGCTAAGATTACAATTATATGGTTTGTTAGAGATCTTTTTTAGAACAAGGAGAGCCAAGAATACTATCAGATGGTTTGTTAGAGATCTGTTTTAGAACAAAAAGAGCTAAGAATACTGTAAGGTGGTTTGTTAAATTCCTGTTTTACAAGGAAAGTCAAGAATACTGTCAGATGGTTTGTTAAAGTCATGTTTTACAAGGAAAGCCATGAATACGGTCAGATGGTTTGTTAAAGTCCTGTTTTACAAGGAGAGCCATGAATACTGTCAGATGGTTTGTTAAAGCCCTGTTTTATAAAGAAAGCCAAGAATACTGTCAGATGATTTATTAAAGTCCTGTTTTACAACAATAAGATACTGGAAAGTGGTTTGTTAAAGGCCTGTTTTAGAAAGAGAGCCAAAAATATTGTCAGATTGTTTGTTAGAGGTTTGTTTTAGAACAAGGAGAGCTAAGAATACTGTCAGATGGTTTGTTAAAGTCCTGTTTTACAAGGAGAGCCAAGAATACTGTCAGATGGTTTGTTAGAGGTCTGTTTTAGAAGAAAAAGAGCTAAGAATACTGTCAGATGGTTTGTTAAAGTCCTGTTTTACAAGGAAAGCCATGAATACTGTCAGATGGTTTGTTAAAGTCCTGTTTCACAAGGAGAGCCAAATATACTGTCAGATGGCTTGTTAGAGGTCAGTTTTAGAACAAGGAGACCTAAGAATACTGTTAGATGGCTTGTTAGAGGTCAGTTTTAGAACAAGGAAAGCTTAGAATACTGCCAGATTGTTTGTTAAAATCCTGTTTTAGTTAGAAGGAGAACCAAGAATACTGTTAGATTGTTTCTTAGAGGTCTGTTTTAGAACAAAAAGAGCTAAGAATACTGTAAGGTGGTTTGTTAAATTCCTGTTTTACAAGGAGAGCCAAAAATACTGTCAGATGGTTTGTTAAAGTCCTATTTCACAAGAAGAGCTAAGAATACAATCATATGGTTTGTTAGAGATCTGTTTTAGAACAAGGAGAGCTAAGAATAGTGTCAGATTGTTTGTTAAAGTCCTGTTTTACAATGAGAGCCAAATATACTGTCAGATGGTTTGTTAGAGGTTAGTTTTAGAAAAAGAAGAGCTAAGAATACTGTCAGATGGTTTGTTAAAGTCATGTTTTACAAGGAAAGCCATGAATACTGTCAGATGGTTTGTTAAAGTCCTGTTTTACAAGGAGAGCCAAGAATACTGTCAGATGGTTTGTTAGAGGTCTGTTTTAGAAGAAAAAGAGCTAAGAATACTGTCAGATGGTTTGTTAAAGTCCTGTTTTACAAGGAGAGCCAAGAATACTGTCAGATGGTTTGTTAGAGGTCTGTTTTAGAAGAAAAAGAGCTAAGAATACTGTCAGATGGTTTGTTAAAGTCCTGTTTTACAAGGAGAGCCAAGAATACTGTCAGATGGTTTGTTAGAGGTCTGTTTTAGAAGAAAAAGAGCTAAGAATACTGTCAGATGGTTTGTTAAAGTCCTGTTTTACAAGGAGAGCCAAGAATACTGTCAGACGGTTTGTTAAAGTCCTGTTTTACAAGGAGAGCCAAGAATACTTTCAGATGGTTTGTTAAAGTCCTGTTTTACAAGGAGAGCCAAGAATACTGTCAGATCGTTTGTTAAAGTCCTGTTTTACAAGGAAACCCAAGAATACTGTCAGATTGTTTGTTAAAGTCCTGTTTTACAAGGAAAGCGAAGAATACTATCAGATGGTTTGTTAAAGCCCTGTTTTATAAAGAAAGCCAAGAATTCTGTCAGATGATTTGTTAAAGTCATGTTTTACAACAATAAGATACTGTAAAGTGGTTTGTTAAACTCCTGTTTTAGAACAAGGAGAGCGAAGAATACTGTAAAATGGTTTGTTAGAGGGTTGTTTGAAAACAAGAGAGGTAATTGTGGCATTGTCTGATAGAAATCTGATTAAGCAAAAGAAGATATGACATTACCCTGAACTACTTTTAAAAGTCTGACATAAACTGAGATCAGTAAGATTACTGGTTGTCAGAAGTATACTTCGGAATATTGAGGAGCAATATTATGGCGAGTACTTTACTAGATGTTTGTCTAAAAATCATTTTAAAATAAGATGACTGTACAATGGGTTATTGGAAGTCTGTGGAACATTGGTAGATAAAATTACTACTAAATGTTTGTGATTGGTGTATCTAATTTATATGATAATTTAGAAGAAAAGAATAGAAATAATAAACTATGATTAGAGTGGATAATCTATTTGATAATTTAAGAATAAGGTACTGTGATTATTGTTCTACATTTTGTATACATTTAGGAATAAGGTACTGTGATTGTTATGTTTAACCTATGTGATCATATGGAAATCATTAAATTATTAAACCAATAGAAAGGAACATCTTTATACCTATACTAATTAACATACATATAATATAATATACCTATACTAATTAATAGCACAACATCCACCTGCAACACACCCTACAATTCCGTACCCGGTTATACTCCCATCCGTAAGACATGTGTCCGTCAACGGGCACATTCAAACTCAAGCTTTCTTGACCTGAAGATGACCTAGGAAGGTCGAAACGTTGTTCTTTCCTTTTCAATACAAGTGTTAATACCCATACCAGCCGTCCTGAGATACATTTTTAATTCAAGTGGGTTTCTCGTCATCAAGAATTTCAAGACTGTTCAATCTTTGGACTCATAATTCGAGTCCCGTTACCACAAAAGATCGTCACGCGCTACCATAAAAGTGAAGATCAAGTCCCACTTTCAGGTTAGAAACAATAGCCTAAACTTTGGTGGGAGGGCTGTTTACTAGCTAGCTGCCTTTCCTCTAGTCTATCATTTCAAACTTCGGTGTTGCCTCCTCTCCAACCTCCCAAATATGTCAGCAATGAACATCCCTATAACACTAGGCCCACCCCAGTGGTTCAGCGGTATATCTGCGGACTTACAACGTTAAAATTCGGGTTTCGATACCCGTGATGGGCAGAGCACAGATAGCCAATTGCGTAGCTTTGTGCTTAATTAAAAACAACATTAGTGCCAGTATTCACCAAAGCTGCTGCCATCTATTGCCTATTAATGTAACCTAACGTAAAATGTGATACAATTATCAACTGACTGTGCAAATGTCTGTAATCTCAACGAACATTAACGTTTCCGAAGAAAGAGTTTAACTTACCTCTCTGCACATTGATTTCTTGGGATTTTGAGATTTGGGTATCATATGTATCCTGGAGGGTCAGGTGCCCTTTGACCTTCTCTTCCTTCCTTTACTTATATGGTCATGCAATGTTGGTTGGTGTGGGAAGTCTAGTTTGATGGCGGCCTTTTTTTTCCCCCTCTCTCTCTATTTATTATTATGATATTTTATTTTTATTTTTCCATTTATTTATTTTTGGGTTTCAGATACATGTTGATCGGGGAGAGATGTTTAGGACGATCTTCATTATGTATGAGGTATCTGTCTAGTTCGCATAGCAATTCGTTTTTCATCCAATTTTTTATCAAAATACGTTATTGTACTATGTAGGAGTCTGTCAGGTATGGTTGGTATGTTTGAATATTTATGTATAAATTTGGATGATGTTGCTCTGGGAACTCTGTATACTATTGTGAGGAGTGAGTTTTGTATTGTAGCTTGGTTTTAATTGTTTTGTCACTTACAGTTATCCATGCTGGAGCTGCATTGTCGATTACTGGTCTCATGTATGTTTTGTAAATTTTTAGTATGTTGTCTGTTGATATCCCATTATTCTTGCCAGTTAGACTCCTAACATAGTTGGTTCTTCGCCAGACTTTACTTTTAATTTCATTTAAATGGTTAATCCGTGTTAATTGTGAGTCATAGGTTAGATCTAGACATTTTCCCGATGTAGCAATCGGAAGTAATGTTCCATTTATATATATTTCAGGCTGTAATATTTGTGTTTGTCAGCTTCGTAAAGACTATGAGTTATGTTTTTGCTGTATTTATTTTTATTTTGCATTTTTGACAGTATTCACTTATTCTATTTAGTTGCGGTTGTATGTTTGTGGCTGTTATTGTTGGTGTTGTAGCACTTTTCCAGACTGCCACATCATAAGCGAACTGTGAGAATAATCCATGATTAGGATCCTTCAGTAGCAAATTGTTTACATACATGATGAAGAGTATAGGGCTAACCATCCCTCCCTGAGGAACGCCAGCTTCTGGAGTAAAGTACTCAGACAAGGTTCCCTCTACATTTTCTATTTTCCAAAAAGTTAGATAACCAGCGAATAATTCCTCGCTGTAGTCCCATTTCATTCATAAGGAACCTTAGAACGTTGTGCCATACAGTGTTGAATGCTTTCTCAATGTCAAGAAAGCAGGCGACAGTGCATTGTTTTTTGTTAAAGCTGTCTATAATCTCTTCGGTTAGTCTGACTAAGTGGTCAGTTGTTTGTGATTTTGTTCTTCTGGTAATTTTGATGTTATCTTAAAAAATGTGGAGAGTCTGTTACAGATTATTCTTTCAAGATTTTTGCCTACTCAGCTGGTCAGGTTGATTGGTCAGTGGCCAAGCGTGGCGTGCGATTCGTAATCCGAGGGTCGGGGGTTCGCATCCCCGTCGCGCCAAACATGCTCGCCCTTTCAGCCGTGGGGGCGTTATAATGTTACGGTCAATCCCAATATTCGTTGGTAAAAATGTAGCCCAAGAGTTGGCGGTGGGTGATGATGACTAGCTGCCTTCCCTCTAGTCTCACACTGTTAAATTAGGGACGGCTATCACAGATAACCCTCGAGTAGCTTTGTGCGAAATTCAAAAAACAAACAAACCTTATGAAACATTAATATATTAGCATGGTTCCAAGAAACTGGGATGTATCCTGAAAATAGTAATAAATTGAAAAGTGCTTTTATGAAATTGGTATGTATCCTGAGAATAGTGATAAGTTGAAAAGTGCTCTTAAGTGGTTAAACAATATCTGAGTGCCCTTTTATAGGAGGGTGGCTTGTATCCCATCTTCACCCGGAGATTTGTCTTTTGTATTTTTTATTGCTTCATGAAGTTCATGTGTGTATATTTCTTTCGTTAGCATCATGTCTTCATAGTTTGTTATGTGTCTTGTATTTGTCTCAGGGCCCAGCATGGCCAAGCGCGTTAAGGCGTGCGACTCGTAATCTGAGGGTCGCGGGTTCGCATCCCCGTCGCGCCAAACATGCTCGCCCTTTTAGCCGTGGGGGCGTTATAATGTGACGGTCAATCCCACTATTCGTTGGTAAAAGAGTAGCCCAAGAGTTGGGGGTGGGTGGTGATGACTAGCTGCCTTCCCTCTAGTCTTACACTGCTAAATTAGGGACGAATAGCACAGATAGCCCTCTAGTAGCTTTGTGTGAAATTCAAAAACAAACAGGCAAACAAACAATTTGTCTCAGATACACTTGATGGGGAAATTGGTTCAAATTGTTCTTTGTCGTTCAGTATATAAGTTGTGACTTTGTTGTAAAAATAAACATTCATGTCTGGATCAGTACGTGTTTTAAATGTATTATGTAGTTGGCCTTTGAAAGCTTCGGTTTTTTCTTTATTTGTGTTTGCTATTGTATTATTGTGTTCACGTGTAGAATATTTCTTTGCGGCTGAATTGTCGTTGGTGAGTCGTGTAAGGTGTGTCCAGAATTTTCTCAGGTCAGTTTGTCGTTTACTTTTGAGCAGAAATTATCCAATTTATCTTGTTTTTGTAGTTTTACTTGTGTTTTAATGTGGTTCCTTATTGTATACCCTGTACGTGGAATCAACAGTCGACTGATATGAATAACTGTCACTAGATATAGGGACAAACACTGCTATAAATAACAAACAATTTTTGTTTCTGCACCAATATACACAATGGACTATCTACCTCCAGCACACTGCGTGGAATCGAGCCCCAAGTTCTAGCGTTGTAAATCATCAACTGACCACTGACCCACAAGTAGGGAGAATAACAGACAAATATAATCGTTGTCGCGGTTAGTGGATACATTTTCTGTCACCTAAGCCTATTTATTACTTATTTTGTATATAACTAAATACCAACTAACTAGATTTTCCAACCTTTTCTTTCCGAGTCTGCTTTTTCCAGGAAAAACCTTAGATTCACTATCTATTCGACAGGGTGCTCCACTTCTCCCATTTATTACCTAGATCAACTACGTGTTTGAGGATTTTCAAGAGGATTTTTTTTTAAAATTTCGCACAAAGTTACACGAGGGCTATCTGCGTTAACCGTCCCTAATTTAGCAGCGTAAGACTAGAGGGAAGGCAGCTAGTCGTCACCACCTACCGCCAACTCTTGGGCTACTCTTTTGCCAACGAATAGTGGGATTGACCGCACATTATAACGCCTCCACGGCAGTTATAGTTTATTGTATTGTTTAATTGTTTGTTTTTCTGGTGTAGTGTATTAAAGCAGGTAGGTCGGTATTACTGAATCTCGTGTTGTTGTGTTCGTGAATTTAAATGTTTGTTAATATTTCTGTATGTTGGTGTCCACATTCACTATGGACGTTGTAAATAGCATTTTTACGCTCAATTGAGTCTTTAGGTAGCTTGTTGTGTACTTGTAAATATGGATTCCAATGTATTAGAGAATCCTAAGTACAGACAAGCGTTAGAACTCGTGTGTACAGTAATTATGTATGACTTTAAGAGGGATCTGTCCGAAACAGCCAGTCATACCAATGGAATAAAACAAACCAACCCAAACCACAGTAATCGTCGGTTTGTGAACCCGACGATGACCGAAGAAGGTCGAAACGTTGTTCGCTTTTCTATGTAAAATATTTTCTCAACCCAAACGAGCCGTTTTTGCATATAAATTTCTCAACAAGTGGGTTTCTCGACATCACTGATTATTATTTCACTCACGCAGTCGAATCACTATCAACACAAAAATAATCCATCTTGGAACTTCCCTGAAGATGGCAGCAGGCTCGCAGCCGAAACATGAAATCAAATACAAACATTGGGTAAAACTACTTAGAAATTAGTATCTAGTTTTATTACGCGACTTAGCAAGTAATTAATAATTATGCTTAGGAGATCGTACGGGCTACTAGTCATGACAACGACTGCAATCAGATTGCCACAAATCAGGGTAACGTTGTTTGTTTCTAATTAAGAGCATACGTACACATTGAGGAATCTACACTCTGCCTATTATGGGGTATCGAAACCGGTTTCTAGTGTTGTAAATTAGCAGATAAACCGCTGTGTCACTTGTGAGCATCAGGATAACATTAGTTTAATATCTGTTAAAAACCCACTCATGAAAGTCCTCACAACTATTTTATAATCAACTCAAATTTACAATTTTATTTAACTTATAGCTAACTATTCTAGCAATGATAAGTTAGTTAGTTTTGTGAAATGTTAAGTAAAATTAATTACCGAATAATCAACACAAGATAACCGTATTTGTTCCTAATTATCTTTCATAGTTTTATAATATTTATTTTAACACTGAAGTTATTACTTTAAAAAGATTTTTTAAGGTTTAAATGTCAAATGAGTCCACTCTTTGAATATAAGTTGTAATACAATTGACAAACTCGTTAAAAATGAAACACCGTAATTGTATGTATAGTTTCTTTGAAGCATATATAAAACTTAAGGATTTCTGAATGTTTATTGTCACAAAACACCATAGAAAACTTAAGGATTTCTGAATGATTATTGTCACAAAACACCATAGAAAACTTAAGGATTTCTGAATGTTTATTGTCACAAAACACCATAGAAAACTTAAGGATTTCTGAATGTTTATTGTCACAAACAACCGTAGAAAACTTAAGGATTTCTGAATGTTTATTGTCACAAAACACCATAGAAAACTTAAGGATTTCTGAATGTTTATTGTCACAAAACACCATAGAAAACTTAAGGATTTCTGAATGTTTATTGTCACAAAACACCATAGAAAACTTAAGGATTTCTGAATGTTTATTATCACAAAACACCATAGAAAACTTAAGGATTTCTGAATGTTTATTGTCACAAAACACCATAGAAAACTTAAGGATCTCTGAATGTTTATTGTCACAAAACACCATAGAAAACTTAAGGATTTCTGAATGTTTATTATCACAAAACACCATAGAAAACTTAAGGATTTCTGAATGTTTATTGTCACAAAACACCATAGAAAACTTAAGGATTTCTGAATGTTTATTGTCACAAAACACCATAGAAAACTTAAGGATTTCTGAATGTTTATTATCACAAAACACCATAGAAAACTTAAGGATTTCTGAATGTTTATTGTCACAAACAACCATAGAAAACTTAAGGATTTCTGAATGTTTATTATCACAAAACACCATAGAAAACTTAAGGATTTCTGAATGTTTATTGTCACAAAACACCATAGAAGACAAATCAGAGGTTTACAGTAGAGCCAGTGTATTTGTTATTCATATTGTTACAATATAACCTTTATATATAATATTTAGATATAAATATAGTAGCTGTGCATATTATTCAGACATGTACAGTATTATCATTGTATGGATATTATTCAGACATGTACAGTATTATCATTGTATGGATATTATTCAGTCATGTGCAGTATTATCATTGTATGGATATTATTCAGTCATGTACAGTATTATCATTGTATGGATATTATTCAGACATGTACAGTATTATCATTGTATGGATATTATTCAGACATGTACAGTATAGGCAGTGTATATTATTCAGTCATGTGCAGTATAGGCAGTGTATATTATGCAAACTCATGCTGTGTTATCAGTATATACAATTTTAGGACAAGTATCGTATAATCTGTTTTTATATCATTTCGATAAGTGTCGTATAATTAGAGTATATAATATTTAGACATGTTCAAACCAGTTCTTGTGTATTATATTGAGACATGGGCAGTTTGTGTATATTACACCAACATTTGCATTGTTATCAAGATACATGTTATTCAAACGGGTTGTACTTTCATTGTATATATTACTCAGACATGCGTAATATAACCGGATTATAAAGCAATTCGAGTATAATCCAGGAATATACTATTCACACGTGTGCAGTATAATCAGCAAGCTTATGGCAATTACGAACTGCCTACTTAACAAATAAATCCTTCACATATTTTCCAAGAGACCTTAATCGGGGATCATTGACGTTTACAGATGGGATATTAACTCAATCTTTCCAAGGTAGCTGGGATGCCTGAAATATAGATGGCTGGCCCTAGGACTTTCCACAAGGACTGACTTCTTGAGTAAATTTTAAACCAATTTTAGTTACTATTCAGTGCGTGTGTGTGTGTTGGATTGTTCGTTTGTTTTAGAATTTCGCGCATAGCTACTCGAGGGCTATCTGCGCTAGCCGTCCCTAATTTTGCAGTGTAGGGAAGGCATCTAGTCACCACCACCGACCGTCAATTCTTGGGCTACTCTTTTACCAATGGATAGTGGGATTGGCCGGGACATTATGACGCCCCCACGGTTGAAAGGGCGAGCATGTTTGGTGCGACCAGAATTCAAACCTGAGACCCTCAGATTACGAGTCGAACGCCTTAACCCACCTGGCCATGCCGGGCATTCACGTGTGTTGGATAGGACTGGTTAGATAACACTATGTGACACAAATTTCGTTCCTGGATAGTATGTGTTATTTCTTAATTACTTATGTTGTAAAAGTACAGAAAATGGCCATTATTTCCTTCAAATTTTGTTTTTGTGACCTGGATAATGAAATTTAGAAATTAACCTTTTCTCTATGTAAAAACTAGCAAATTTGCTCATTTTCATTTACATAAGGTCTGAATATGAATCAAAATTTACATGTATTTATACTAAAGTTATAAAAAATGTTTAGAAGTGAGTAGATTTTCGAGATTTGCGACTGTAATGTAAATCACTTTCACGTATCAGCCCCCAAACATAGTCTCCCATCATGTTTTCGTTATACGCTCCTTGGTAGCGGTGTTCAAAGTCAAGTATATCTCGGTGGAAGCGCTCGCCTTGCTCCTGCGTGTGCTCCCATGTTCTCCTTGAATTTATCAAGATGAGCGTCAAGGATATGGATTTTCAGGAATATCCTGCAGTTTATTTTGCCATAGTTCTTCACCAGAGCCTCAACCAGTTCCACATACTTTACGGCCTTGTGATTGCCCAAGAAGCCCCGAACCACTGCGACAAAGCTGCCCCAAGCTTTTTTCCCTTCCTACGAAGCTTCTTGGGGAATTCTATGCACTCTAGGATCTTCTTTATTTGTGGTCCAACAAAGACACCAGCTTTGACTTTTGCTTTAGACAGCTCAGGGAAGAAGTCTCGAAGGTATATGAAGGCTGCAGGCTCCTTATCAAGAGCTGTGATAAATTGTTTCATAAGACCCAATTTTATGTGCAATGGTGGGTACAACACCTTCTGGAGGTCCACTAGTAGCTCACACTTGACATTGTGCCACCCCACAGAGAACTCGGCTCGTTGTGGCCAGTGCTTCCTGTTGTAGTGCGCTGCGGTGTCCATGCTGTCTCAAAGGCAAAGATAACAGAGAAACTTGATAAAGCCACTTTGGAGACCCATCAGAAATGCCACCATTTTGAAATATCCGATAACCTTCCAGCTATACTCATCATACTTCAAGGCTTCTAGCAAGGTCTTGGTGCTGTTGTATTCCTCTTTCACAGAGTACTTTTACTCTTGTCGTAATAAATTGGCCACATACATAGCAGAATGCATCTGGAGAATGCTTGCAGCTTCTTGATGTCATCTCTGGTAAAATCAGATAGATCTACGTGTTCACTTAGGCAGCTAGAACTAAACTGATGTGTTTCCCTGTATATATATTACTATGGAAAGCTCTAGAAAATTCTAAAAGGTTCTTGAAAATTCTCGTAAGTTCTACAACATTCTAGAAAGTTCTTGAAAATTCTCTGTCAGCTACTCAGCACTGAATCTACCTGGAATGCTCTGGAAAATGAGTAAATTTGAAAATTTCATTACCCAGGTCACAAAAGCAAAGTTTGAGAAGAAAAATAGGTCTTTTTCATTTACTTTAGGCATAAGCGATTGGGAAATAACACTTTCTGCCCAGGGACAAGAAAAAAGTAAAATTTTGTTACATAGTGTAATCAGACATTTTCTCAACACAATCTGAAATATCTTCCTAGAGTGCCTAAGAATCTTCTTCACAAGTGTCGTGTCACATGGGCGCCATTTCCATACGTTGTCACCAAGAGCAACCTGTGATGTCATCCAGCAACTTGTGATGTCATCCCTACCAGTAAGAGCTCTCCACCTATATTTGCATTACACCTCTATTATCACTGGTACTTAAACAGCGCTTAGATTTTATCACCTAAACTTCTAACATAATATAGAAAACCTTCTGTTATAAGCGTCAAATGAAATCCAGCGCAGCCTAACTAAAGTCGTAGTAATTTATATTAATGTCACTTTGTGAAGACCTTTTTCAGGTCTTTCTGGCTCAAAACCTAATATTCTAGTGACGTATATATTGCTATCCCGTAGAAGTCAGCCCTCCTTACGTTATGTTTTTGTATGTACTCACTAAATGTATACTCGTTTTAAAATTTATTCCTCGTGCCTTAGTTTTTCTTCACTGCTAACTCTTTTTTTAATTTTAGCGAGAATTGAATGTGATTACTTCAATCAATTATCCTTTCTTTAACTTTTTCACCTGAGAGGATTTCTTAGAAGATTGCTCTACTTTTTGGGTAATATTTAATGTTTGAATAAGACCGCTTCTAAATTGACGCACTCTACAACTGAGTCAATTTCCATGTTTTCTTTAGCTATTCTTATTTCACTGCTAATCGTAAAAGGAAATTATTGCAGTTTTTATTCATAAGCTCTTCAACTTTCGTAACTTAAGTAATAATTCAATTTAACAAACAAACCTCTCACGTTCCAATGTTTCTTCATCAGAACTCGTTTCACGATTGCATTAATTTCATTTATTTTTCGGTATAACTTACAACTTTCACATACACTCTCGTGTTGGTGATAACCAATAGAGTGCCTGCTGAACGTCCACGAGGCTTTCGATTACGCACGTAACTTGATCTTTCGGAATACCTTAAAGTAAATAGTTTAAGTCGTTCTCATAAAGACATAACTTGATGGAACTTGAAGTAAAAACAGAAAAAAGGTATATTATATAGAGGGCTCCTCATGTTCTAGTGGTATGAATAAGTGATTTATTCAGTATTTGTTCTTTATTGTGAGTGAAGGGCAAGATTTAGTGTCTCAGGATTTGTAAACCTACTGATTCATGGTTTGTTACCCATTATGCAAAAACACACCCTGAAGTTTGGAGCATGGGTGCAATGCAAATATTACAGTCAAAGCCTAACCATTTTTTTATTATTACACGAGAGCAGTCGGTCAGGTCGCTCTGGATGCTATTGACAAACTAACTTTCTAGTCTACCACTCGGACAAAAGGCCCTTGTTTACTGTAGTGCGAACATTTCAAATAACGTTAACCCTATTATGCTATTAACTTATATGTTTACTGATTCTTTTGTTTCACGTCTTTAACTTTTCAATAAATCTTAATATTTCGTTATTATGTTTGAAATTAATTGTTTTATATATATCATTATACTTAATTAATATTAACTTCTGTTCAAAGTAAAGTGTGCAACTTTGGTGCAATTAAAAATCAATCTGAGAATAAGTATAGCTATTAAATATACTTCTCTAGCACTTCTTACTCGGCCCCCTAGTGGCTCAGCGGTATGTTTGCGTACTTACAACGCTAAAATCCCGGTTTCGATACCTGTAGTGGGTAGCGCATAGATAGCCTATTGTGAAACTTTGTGCTTTATTCAAAACAACGACAACACTTTATGTTGTTTTATCAGCTGCATACTCTGTTTGATAACGATGCTTTAGGTCAGTATTTATTATAATTTCTCGCGACGATCAACCAACCCAGGATACTTAGGTAGATTCTAGTTACGTATGTTTCAAGATACATTTTTTAAAATAAAAAGTAATGGTAATACTCGATTTTTAGCTGTGGGCTTCAACTTCTGTACTTTAAAAAATAGTACATGTGTTAGCTGTGGGCTTCAACTTTTGTACTTTAAAAAATAGTACATGTGTTAGCTGTGGGCTTCAACTTTGTACTTTAAAAAAATAGTACATGTGTTAGCTGTGGCTTCAACTTTTGTACTTTAAAAAATAGTACATGTATTAGCTGTGGGCTTCAACTTTTGTACTTTAAAAAATAGTACATGTATTAGCTGTGGGCTTCAACTTTTGTACTTTAAAAATAGTACATGTGTTAGCTGTGGGCTTCAACTTTTGTACTTTAAAAAATAGTACATGTGTTAGCTGTGGGCTTCAACTTTTGTACTTTAAAAATAGTACATGTGTTAGCTGTGGGCTTCAACTTTTGTACTTTAAAAAATAGTACATGTATTAGCTGTGGGCTTCAACTTTGTACTTTAAAAAATAGTACATGTGTTAGCTGTGGGCTTCAACTTTTGTACTTTAAAAAAATAGTACATGTGTTAGTTGTGGGCTTCAACGTTTGTACTTTAAAAAATAGTACATGTGTTAGCTGTGGGCTTCAACTTTTGTACTTAAAAAAATAGTGCATGCGTTAGCTGTGGGCTTCAACTTTTGTACTTTAAAAAATAGTACATGTGTCAGTTGTGGGCTTCAACTTTTATACTTTAAAAATAGTACATGTGTTAGCTGTGGGCTTCAACTTTTGTACTTTAAAAAATAGTACATGTGTCAGTTGTGGGCTTCAACTTTTATACTTTAAAAATAGTACATGTGTTAGCTGTGGGCTTCAACTTTTGTACTTTAAAAAATAGTACATGTGTTAGCTGTGGGCTTCAACTTTTGTACTTTAAAAAACAGTACATGTGTTAGCTGTGGGCTTCAACTTTTGTACTTTAAAAAATAGTACATGGGTTAGCTGTGGGTTTCAACTTTTGTCATACAAGACATGTGTTTGAAAAACGAAAGATTATAACATCCTAATTTACTCCAGTTCTTCCTAGTTTGTGGTATTTTACCAAACAAAACACATTTTGCCATACATTCTGTCTGACATCGAAGGTAAGTGAGACATCTATATTTAACACATGTTACTGTTTGAACGTTGTTGAACGTAAGCAACTAATTTAGTCATAGTGCGATCTGAAACTATATGTTATGAATATACAAAATGGAAAAACAAAAATAATAACAAAATGGAAAAAAAAATAAAATAAAACCTGAACTTTCCATAAAAGTTTAATGTTAAATATAATACGAAGAAAACAACATACTATACATAATGTCTGGTGTGTCTGAAGACGTAATAACTTCAAGTATCTCTAGTAATAAATAGAGCCATTTACAGGAAGTAATATATAGCGTGAAACCTTCTGTAAAAGCCGGAAAGAAAATAAAATAAGCTTCTAGGAAGTAAAAAGTTGAATGACAATGATAATACTTAGAGAGGAAAAATACATCAAAAGTTAATACGATATAGAATTAAATCATTAAAAGTAACGTTAATAAACTAATTTCGTAATGTCGTACTATATTCATAATTGCTATAGGACTAATATTAAGTATATACCGGGTGGTCCACAATTATATTCCCTATTTTAAAACTCAATAATTAAATATTAATAAAACACAAATATGTAGTTTCAACATATTATATCCCACCTCAAACACCTTTTATTGACATGTCGACATGTCCAATATATAAAACAATTCAGCACACATTCATTCAAGCATGTTAACAGTTACGGTGTTCGTTATCCCGATCTTTAGCTCAGTGACAGTTACAACATAGGTACGCGATACACGATATCCTTAACATACCCCAGTTTATTTCCTGTACTGGTTTCTATAATTAGGGTGCACCACACTCACAGGCTTGGTGTCTCAAAAGCCAAAAAACTGTTTGAGTTCGGCTACAAGGTGTTGCAAACTGCATGTTTGTTTTTCCTTAGTTATGGACCCCCCTTCTATTGGTTTTATCTCAAATTAGATTAAGTTGTTGTTATACAGGACTGTCCATACGTTAAATCTGTTCGATAGTGTCCTAAAAATCATGTAATTTTGTACCGTTTTTGAACGTATAATGTGCACCAACATCATTGCTGAGTTTTCCACAGAATTCCTTGAATTTCTGTTTAAATGCCTGGAGTATGAAAAATGATGAACTAATTCCATTGTATCTAATAGACTGAGAGTAGTGAACGTTGTAACATAACTTAATTGGAATACCAGCATTTTGGAAAGAAAAGTTTACTTGCAACTTGAAGAGTCGAAAGTAATTATCTTATTGAGAACTTGAATGTCAGTTAATGACAGAGTTATCTACTAAATATTATGCTTTGTTCTTAATCAGGGAGATTATTTCCTCTAGTGTAGGGCCCGGCATGGCCAAGCGCGTTAAGGCGTGTACTTCGTAATCCGAGGGTCGCGGGTTCGCGCCCGAGTCGCGCCAAACATGCTCGCCCTCCCAGCCGTGGGGGCGTTATAATGTGACGGTCAATCCCATTATTCGTTGGTAAAAGAGTAGCCCAAGAGTTGGCGGTGGGTGGTGATGACTAGTTGCCTTCCCTCTAGTCTTACACTGCTAAATTAGGGACGCTAGCACAGATAGCCCTCGAGTAGCTTTGTGCGAAATTCAAAAAACAAACAAACCTCTAGTGTAATTTCTGGTACACACCATATTTAGAACGTAAAATGTGTAAGTCTTTTCTATAAACCTTTCTTAGTAAAGTTCTGAGGTATGGAGATTGTAGTCAGAGGGACTTGTAACATCTGTAACTTGAGGACTGAAGTTACATGCCATTCAAATTCCATATGTACATATGTATTGGAGGACACGCTGCACAAAATCATTCTTTCAATACAAAAGAGTCAACATTTTTGAGTGACATTGTTACAGAAATACTGTCTTTACGTATGCAGACCTTCGGTTGTATATAATTGTTAAAAGACCTTAATAACGTTCACGAAATACTGTTTAATTTTATCAGTTGAAACATCAGAATGAAGATTACTGAAATGGTTTGCTGTTATGACCTCGAAGCCCCTAATTCTAACTTTACATTTAATAAAATTACCAATAATAATGATTGGATTAGAAGTGGTTATCTCTCTGATAATACTACAATATTTCTTTAGACGTTTTAATGTATTTTAAACGATTGCCTATCAGAAAAGTCATTTTCTTAATCACGGTTTGTTTTTTATCAGGTCAGTAAAACCTGTATTTCTGTGATGTTTCACGTAAGTTGAGAATCTAAGAGAATTTAATTTAAACGAATGTATATCAAGTCTGATAAACTGATATCTGTTTTATAGTATTTTTTATACTGATTTTAACGTGTTTACAAATCTCGTTATCCAAAGATTTCAGTTTATTCGAATTATGTCTAGTTCTTTAAATAATGCCCGGCATGGCCAGATGGTTAGGGCACTCGACTTTTACTCTGCAAGTAGTGGGTTCGACTCCCCGTCGCAACAAACATGCTCGCCTTTTCAGCCGTGGGGGCATATAATGTGACGGTCAATCCCACCATTCGTCGATAAAGGAGTAGCCCAAGAGATGGTGATGACTAGCTGCCTCCCCTCTAGTCTTACACTGCTAAATTAGGGAGGGCTAGCGCAGACAGCCCTCGTGTAACTTTGCGCGGAATTCAAAAACAAACAATTTTTACAGAAGGATGTCAATCTTGATACGAAGTCGTTATTACATATAAGCATTTCCTTTTTATTATTATTAAGTTAGTTTTTAAAAAGTCCGTTTACTAGTGAACAAGCATTATCAAAGAAAATATCGTATAATTTCATGTCACCTCCAATACGAGGTGAATAAAGAAACTTACAGTTACAATCAGTTTCAGTACTGTATGGATGATATAATGTTCATGTTACACCTACCTTTAGCACTAGGTGAATTAAGAACATTACAATTAAAACAGGTTTCAGCACTACACGGCCCGGCATGGCCAAGTGTATTAAGGTGTGCGACTCGTAATCTGATGGTCGCGAGTTCGCATCCCCGTGGCGCCAAACATGCTCGCCCTTTGAGCCGTGGGGGCGTTATGATGTGACGATCAATCCCACTAATCGTTGGAAAAAATAGTAGCCCAAGAGTTGGCGATGGGTGGTGATGACTAGCTGCCTTCCCTCTAGTCTTACACTGCTAAATTAGGGACAGCTAGCGCAGATAGCCCTCGAGTAGCTTTGTGCGAAATTCGAAAAACAAAACAAACCAACAAGCACTACATAGATGACGAATATTCATGTTACAAATTGTTTCATTACCAGGTGGATTTGTTTTTCATTGTTTATTTTTCGGATCAATTTTAAACACGAACTAATTTATTTTAAGTTTATGATTCTTCAATATGCAAGTGATTTTACCTTCAACTTAAAACTCGTACAGCAGGTTTTTTTGCCCTAGTTTACAACAAACTCTCTTTCCTACCTAAACCTGAGGCCCTGTATTTCCCCCTCAATACGCAGTACATGTTTCCCGCTGTCATACAAAATCTGATGGACTCTGTTTCCTCTTCAACACAAGACTCGTGCTGTCTTCCAACCAGTTGTACCGTTTGTATATTAGTTAAGTGTTAAATTATTTTTAATCATTTCAATATACATATTTTTAGTTTGCTTATCATTATTATTCAACTCTTAATATTTTTTATCTTTTATATTCATATTCGTTTTACTGCGTAAATATCTACTTGGGTTATTACCAAAATTTCAGCTCCACAGTAATATAAATATATATCTGGTGAATTTACTCTCGACACCAAATGTTATTATAGAAAACAAAACAAATAAAAAAGGTTTACAATAACTGATATTTCGTACACGAGTCCTTTGATTTACGAGAGGTATTAAATGTTATTTTACCGCTATACAATTCATCACTGTATATGATGTTATTCAAATATTTTGTGTTTCTCAACACCGCCCGCGTCGCGCCAAACATGCTCGCCCTCCCAGCCGTGGGGGCGTTATAATGTGACGGTCAATCCCACTTTTCGTTGGTAAAAGAGTAGCCCAAGAGTTGGCGGTGGGTGGTGATGACTAGCTGCCTTCCCTCTATTCTTACACTGCTAAATTAGGGACGGCTAGCACAGATAGCCTTCGAGTAGCTTCGTGCGAAATTCCAAAAACCAAACCGTTCACAGAGTCTTAGCTGAAACAACGTCTTACTGTAATTCTTTTCACATGCATGTGGTATCTTTGACAAACATTTGTCGTGTGGTATTTCGGTACTACGAGGAATGACTACAATCACAATACAGCTAGTAGTACACATAGTTTGTCTGGTTGTAATTTTATAGACCTTTCTCTGGTGTAGTACTTTCTAACTGGTCAGGTGAAAACTGTTTACAGTGTAAACAATCCTACAGCGTTTACTATTTATACGTCTACACGATATAACAATGTAGCTTCTTCATTAATACACACGTGCTCTTCAGAAGTTCATTATTTATTGTAGTTTCCTTCATCACTAAGTGTCAAATGTTGTAACATAAGTTTCGTTTTGCTTACTACTTTGTTTTTTTTCACTCTTTAAGTGTGTGGCCAACAGCTTCCCAGTGGTTAGTGTGCCAGAAAAAAAACAGCAATAAAAATCGAACTCCACACTTTAGGATCGTGTGTCATAAGAGTAACAGTCAACTGCAGTTATTTGGTCTGACAACAGTAGCCCAAAGAGTAAGTGGAAGCTGGTGGTGGATTATCGCCTTTTCTCTGATACATCGCTTCAAAATTAGTGACTTTTGCGAAATTCATAAAATAGGTTTTCTCGATAAATCATAGATTCTGTTTTGTCAGTCACTAATTATATACTAGTGGCCTTATCGGCTTGAAGTTTTGTAAAAAACAAAAAAGAGCGAGAAGAAAACCTCGTTCTTCCCGCCTTTTCTTCAGCGAGTTTGTTGATCAACCTTCCCTTCCAACAATAAAATAAAAATAATCACGGGTTGAGAAAACAGAAACAATGTTGAAATAAAATCTCGTAAAATAAATGAGAAACGCATTTTTCTAATTACATTGCATAAATTAAAAACTAAGGCTTAAACACCAAAAGAAGGCGAAGAACCCTAAATCGTTAGGCCTAGAGTTTATGAAAAAAATTCCATCACAAAGTTTAAATTTAAAATTAATTTCGTGTCTCATCATTAGCTAAGACTAATGAGAATACGTTTGACAGAAAGAAAGAAAAAACAGATTATTTGTCAAAAACTAATAATAAAACTGAAAAACTTCCTGAAAACCTAATAAAACATACGAATTATGATCATTAACCTCTAACTTAAATGTTTTTAAAACTCGCCAAGAATTTTGAAATGTCTTCGTAAAGTTAAATATATGCATATAAACTAAAGCGTAAAACATTCTAAAAAAGTAAACTTCAAGCAAGTCCTCGAGAACGTTCGAAGTATTATATACGCCCTTAAGTAAAAATGTGTCAGGTCGAAGTTTTGTTGCTAAGCGACGCAGACGAACAGAACGTTGCCTAAAGACAACTGGTTTATATATATATATATATATATTGGATTATTTTTTATTTATTTTATTAGTGAGACATTACTGTTTTCTAAGTTAATATTTTGTTCTACTTTGCTGATTTCTTCTATAACTGAAACGTTGTGTCTCTTAAATTGATATTAGATGCTATTACGTTTGTCTCTGTCTTCTGTAACTGCCTCTTAAGTTGATACTTATAGACTACTCAGCTGAGTTCGTTAGTAACTGAGACATTATATAATTAAAGTTGATATATTGTAGTATACTATTGGCTTATTTCTTCTCTAGCTAAGACATTATGGCTAAATTGATATCATATAGTACTCTGTTTGCTGGTTTCTAATGTAACTGAGACGTGTTTTCTAAAGTTACCTGATATGCAGGTTTTATCAATGCTCTTATTGTTGTCAGTTCGTCTACTGTTCGATATTTGACGCATTGTGACTTCTCTAATTATTGTCTTTCTTTTCTGATACCTGTCACATGCTAAACCATAACTTTTATCGAACAAGGTTTCTCACTCAACTGAACAAGCTTCGATATGGACTTGTCTATATAATCCAATCGGCTAATTTGCGGGAAACAGACAACAGGCGTGCTTTGACAAGTAATTAAATTAGCTTAGTGAAACAGACACGTTGTTCTGGTTGGGCACGAGAAGAAAAATACATCACATGTTAAGTGCATTTACACACGCACGCGCGCAGGCGCGCGCATAGTTTCAGATATCTTGCAAATGTGTTCGTAGATTGCAGTCGTACTGAGTAATTTAGGTACATTTACATTAAATAAATGGGTGACAAGGAACAAGTTAAAATGCTCGGCGTTCCATTCCCTTATTCTCTGGGTTAAAATGTATATATGAAAAATTAATGGGGGCGTCAGCTCGCGACGCGTCTCGTGCATTCTTAAAATACACGTCATACAAGTGTGTATGACTGTGGCTACTATATGTTCATGTATGGATACATTCAATTTCTTTCATTTTCTATATTATTACACTAACTCTATTTATTTTTATTATCGCGGATAAATATCAGCTTTAACATTTTATAAAATAAGTCGGTACAATATAATATGGTGGTCATCATAAGAGGAAAACACACAGTAATGAACTTAATTATACAGAAGCATATTAAATCAGGTAGTAGATAGGTGGCCAATCACCAGACAGTGTTGAGGTGACTTTTGTTTGTTTTGTCTTCTGAAGATGTAATTCTAATCCATCAAACATTCTTCGATTAAAGAGTGACTCTGTCATGGAGGTTTGGCGATCCCTGGAAAGATGTTACATGCGAAAATATCTAACATCATTGTCAGGACGAAAAGGATAACAGAAAACAATAGTGACAACATCCCGGAGTTGCTATAGTGGCGCCAATAGTGTCATTTCCAGAATCGAGTGGAATACACTCTCTTATCTTACACATTCATCTATATGAAATGTTTCGTTCGTGTGATAAACTGCTCGCTTTACAAGCTGTTCTAAACAGCCATGCTGACTTTGTGACCAACACGTGCATACCGACAGTCGAAAATAAGATAGTCAAATAAGCTGTAATAATCAATTTTTCTTTTGCTGTTCAGTAGGATACACTTTAAACAAATTTACAGCTTCATTTTCTTTATTAAGTTCCCTAACTATCAACCCATATTTTAACTTATTAAATAGCTTCGCCCCCACCCCCGCAAGCTTGACAACTAGCCAATTATGGTGAAAACATTTCAACCCTCGTAACGCTCTCCAAGCACTTTCGTAAGCCGAAGAAAGCTTTTTTTCTCTCGATACTTGAAAGTAGACACTTGAAAAGTGCATGAATAACATTCAATGATCTTCAGAAAAACGTGTTTTATTTTTTTCTGTACTTTGTAGTCAGGTAATTTAATTAATTGTTTTATTCATCTACAAGCTGAACTATTGAAACATTTTTAAACATTTTTAAACCTCTAAGGCGATTTTTTTTCGTTACTTTCGAAAGTCCGTTTGATGTTTCTTATGAAAATTTAACGTCTACTGTTCTTTTTTGTGAATTTAAATCAGGCTTTTATTTTCGAATGTGTTTTTAAGTTAGAAGAAACCTGTGTTTCCCAAGAAGCTGGTCCGGCATAGCCAGGTCGGTTAAGGCGTTTGACTCGTAATCCGAGAGGGGCTGGTTCTACTACCCGTCGCACGAAAACATGCTCGCCCTTTCAGCCGTGGGGGCGTTATAATGTTTCAGTCAATCCCACTATTCGTTGTTAAAGAGTAGCACAAAAGTTGGCGGTGGGTGGTGATTACTAGCTACCTCTCTTCTAGTTTTACACTACTAAATTAGGGGCGGCTAGCGCAGATGGCACTTATGTAGCTTTGCGCAAAATTTAAACAAAAACAAAAAACAAACAAGGGAACAATTTATAATCAAATCAACGTGCAAAAACAATATTCCTGGTGTCAGGTAACATAACATTGTTACTTAAACGCACATGCTTTAAATTGAAACTGACGCATTGCTGTCGCAAGAAGCACGTGACTGCCACGAGTTACTTGAAATAGTTGTCTAGATAAATATTAATGACGATTTTCTTTTTTTCTTTTTTTTCCTTCAGCTCTACGCCCATTTCGTAAGCTATTAAGAACGTGCTTTTAGCAAGTTTATTTCCCTCTAATTGTAAATCTGTTTGAAAGTGACGCGTGTTCCAACTTCTGGCATCGTCTAGTAGAAAACTCATTAACACGAAAGGAATTGCTCCTCGGATAATAGCTTTTGTGTCCCAAAAAGCTTAAAATCTCATTTAACCCTCGCGGGAGCTTTACGTGTTTGCTTTCTTCTAGTAAAAGAAATGTTTTTAGCTATCTAAAATGAACAATTATCTTCACTTTCTTTATAGTATAACCCAGTTTCAAAGAAACAACATTAAAGTAGGTCTAACAATCTATTGGAAGTAAGAAAATTAGATTCTAAATATAAAACAATTTAAAACATTTAGATATCGATACACACTTTAACTGTTGGAGCTTTATCGTAAATTTAAAACCAGAAACATATAAGGTAACTTCAGATAAAAAGCTTTTCAAAAGTCGTAGCTGTTGTGTCTATTTTACTAGCATTTACATGATGTTAGAACACGCTTGCAAATGTTGCATAAAATTTATATAATATACAAACCAGAATGTAAATAGATCAATAGATAGATTTATTTCAAAAAACATTTATATTAGATATTAAAGGACAATATTACATATTCGAAACGATATTGTCGTTCTGAGTTGAGGAAATAACGCATTCCTTAAGATCAATCCGTTCTGTGTTAAGAAAATAACACATTCATTACTACTTAGCTGTTATATATTGACGAAAGAGCGCATTACTTAGCATGAAGCTGTTTTGTGTTAAACGCAGGATACATTTATTAACACTAGAAGTTCAGCTCTGAGGAAATATTTTTATCACGTTTTTCTGAGTACACGATCGTTTCTCCGTTTTAATATAACTGGGTTCGCTGACCTCAGTGTGAAAAGCAAAGTCGATCGCTTCGAAGTTTGTTATTTGTATATTGAATGTTGCGAATTTAAAGCTTGGTAGAGACTGTTCATCGGGTTTTAACGTAAAAAGAAAAGGTGGTGTTAACTTTTTTTCCGTTTTTACGAGCACTTGTTTAAAATTTCTCCTGAACTAAATCATTTTGTAATTTTTATTAATGATACAATTTACAAGCCATATAATAAATGGAGACTGGATTGTCGTGAATGAGTTTGACATTGTGAAGATTGTTCTGCAGCAACACTAAGAATGCCTTCAGTAGTATTATATATCTTTAAAGGCTTAGGTCGACACATTACAGGCTGATTAGTGTATGTTATTAGTCTTGAGCGTTTCGTTGTTTCGCTGACGTAGGACGTTTTTAATATAAAGACTTTTCTCGCAAATTTACACAAAGTTTATCCGCGTACAACAGTTCCTAATTTCCAAACGATACTCTAGGTAGCTAGTTACCAAAATCCACGTATAGCTTTTTTGGCTACTCTATTCGAACAATGGTATTTGACTGTCTCACTTATAATGCACCTGTGGCCTCAAAGTACGAGGCCTGATTTTGCGAGAAGGGGACGAGAGCCTTGGATGAACCATCTAATTTACAATCCAGTACAATAACTATCACCGTGGCACTCACATAAATCTCATTGTTACATGACGCCACCTTTTATTGTCTAATGCTACTGTTAAGCCTGATTTTACGTGACGTCACCATAGATTTGTCTGTTGTCAAATACTGCTGATTATCAAGTTATTCTATCTCAAGTTTTCTCTAAATCTGTTAGTACAGGTTACATGGTTCTTTTTTCTTCAACATTCTACATGCCATCGTATCATAGAGAAAGTTAAACTGGTTTAATGTAACATTGAATCCAAGCATTAGCTTAAGAAACTTTTTTACACGACTACAGTTCATGGTAATATTTCTATATGCAAAACCGCTCGTTTGGGTTGAGAAAATATTTTACGTAGAAGAGCGAACAACGTTTCGACCTTCTTCGGTCATCGTCAGGTTCACAAAGAAAGAGAGAGGTAACTGACCGGAAGCTGACCACATGTTTGGAAGGGGTTGTTTAACTGAGTGTCGGAATGTAGAGGGCGGTGTTAAATGTTTGAATATATAATTTTATTTTATTATATTAATATAGGTATAAAGGCATTCCTTTATATTGGTTTATTTTGGGTTTACGTTGTTGTATAAGTAAGGCTTCTTTAATTTTGCGTTTGTTTATGTTTGTTTCTTTATTTAGTATTTGAGTGTTTTCTATGGTTATGTTGTGTTTATTTGACTTGCAGTGTTCGAAAACGTGTGAAGGTGACTTTTTATGTTCTTTGAATCTGGTTTCCATTTTTCTACTTGTTTCTCCAATATAGAAGTCGTGGCAGTTATCACATTGTATTTTATAAATAATGTTGGTGTGGTGTTTGTCAGTGTAGTTTTTACATAGTATAGACCTCAGTTTTGTGCCTGGCTTTTGAATAAATTTGGTATTAACTGGAATGTCATATTTTGTTACTAGTTTTTGCCAAAAGTTGGTTATTTTTCTGCTGATGTCGGGAATAAATGGTTTACAGCAGTACACGGTTTTGTGATTTTTTGATTCGTGAGATATATTTACTTTTGTTGGTTGATTTTGCTTTCTGTCTAGGTGTGTGCGTATAATGTTTTCTACGGTTTGTGGAGGAAACTTATTGATGTTGATGAAGTATTGTTTTATTTTGTATTATTCGTCGTTAATTTTATCTGGCGAGCATAGTTTTATGGCTGTGTTTATTTAGTTTCTTAGTATGTTGAGTTTTTGTTTTGTTTCATGTGCTGAGCCTTAATCGCTTGTCTTACTTCTATCATGGTTCTTTATTTAGGAGAGAAAGACTTTTGAAATTACTGTCAGAAAAGTCCTTCTTTACCATTCGGACTATCTCGGAAAGTCCACCAAACATCTAGTTTACCTTGAAATATTTTACTTTCGCTTTTGTCTAAAAATTATCATCCTTTAACTATTTAACAACTTAGCAAACGATAAAAATAACATATAGATAACATATGTCTGAAATAACATATAGACTTTTTTATTGGATTATACGTAAAGAAATATATTGACTGCAAATACCAAAGTCAATGATTTTTCTTTGATGTTCTAATCGATTACTTTCGGTCTAATTTTGTTCTATCAATTTATTTTCATTGTTTGTGTTCACTTTGTCTCTTTTCTTTTATTGTTTTGTTTTTATTTTGGAGATAACTGAACCTAAATTACGTTTGTTTCAGTACGTAAATGTACTGAAATGAGCTTACTTTAAAACTTTTAACTTTAATCGATTAGGGTTAAGTAGCACCTAGATTTTATTTTGTTCGTCTAGTCATATTAACATTGTGTCAACTCAACCAGAAAAGAAAAAAAAAAAAAGCAAAAACCAACGTTAACCAAGTTTGCTTTCTGTTAGTGGATCTGAGGTAGAATAACTCAGCGCATCGGACCTCACCACGACCTGTTTTAGAAATTCCAAATTGAATTCCTCCCTCTAGTGTAATCGAGTTAAAACAACTATGTCGGTACTGCTTGAATAGTCTGAACAGGGACATAAAAATTAGCTAGGAAAGATAACTGGCCTAGTTTGAAGCAGACTCTTCGCCAGAGTGTGAGAAGAAACAGATTTATTTCTTTGTTCCTTTAAGTGTGGAAAGTTTTATTATTCACAAAACGTATGTATCATTCATAAAGTAAAGAGTTTCGAAGCTGTTTTATGTACACAAAATAATAAAATAATATGAACAAATTGTCAAGTTATATCTTTAACTAGTACCGAAAGTTACCAAACACAACAATGAACATTCAATAAAGATTTTAACATAACAATGAATATTCAATAAAGATTTTAACACAACAATGAACGTTCAATAAAGATTTTAACACAACAATGAATATTCAATAAAGATTTTAACACAACAATGAATATTCAATAAAGATTTTAACACAACAATGAACGTTCAATAAAGATTTTAACACAACAATGAATATTCAATAAAGATTTTAACACAACAATGAATGTTCAATAAAGATTTTAACACAACAATGAATATTCAATAAAGATTTTAACACAACAATGAATGTTCAATAAAGATTTTAACACAACAATGAATATTCAATAAAGATTTTAACACAACAATGAACATTCAATAAAGATTTTAACACAGCAATGAATATTCAATAAAGGTTTCAGACCATTCCAGTTCACGTACACGTATTTTGTAAAAATAAAATATTTTTGTGTTTCTCAAGTTAATAGTATCAGGTGACGTAAAAATGTTCAAACCTAAGATGCTTTTGGTTTTATTTAAAATATATTAGTTTAATTAGCTTAAGAACTTATCTTATTATGTATAATTCTGAAGTTATATTAAAATTACCCATCCAATTCTTCTTAACAGTTGTTATTAGCAATATGATAAAATCAAAAACATTAAACGCATATCAAACAGTTTGTTTTGGAATTTCGCACAAAGCTACACGAGGGCTATCTGCGCTAGCCGTCCCTAATTTAGCAATGTAAGACTAGAGGGAAGGTAGTTAGTCATCACCACTCACCGCCAACTCTTGGCCTACTCTTTTACTAACGAATAGTGAGATTGACCGTCACGTTATAACGCCCCACGGCTGAAAGGGCGAGCATGTTTGGTGCGACGGGAATTCAATTCACGACCCTCAGATTACAAGTCGAACATTTTAACCCACCTGACCATGCCGGGCCTGACCTTCTTCTATCTATCTTCTTTAAATGTCAACACCTCGCTCTTGTTTGTTTGTTTTGAATATCATGCAATATCTCGTCTTTAAGTAAAAAACTGTGCAAATAATATCAAGCTAAAAATGACTAGAAGTGTTTTTTTTTAATATAAACCATGTTTTATATAGTCATGTTCTATTTGACGGCCTTAAGTCTTAACAATAACCGTGCTGCTTAGTTTAAGGCTTTGTCGTAAGACTGTCAAAGCTAAATTACATCTCTCTTCCCTACAGGCCTTCCGTTATCCGCTCACTGCAAGAGAGCGCTAGTTTTCTGCTATCCACTTCAACAGTTAAATCATACAAAAGTCCATAGGCGCTGCCTCCGGGTGATTTGACTGGTACGTTTCAAATGGAAAGCATAAATACCGGTTTCATTTTCCAGTTGCTTGAAATATTCGACAGTTGAATGTTATAGAGACAAGTTGTTTGTGTCGAATTTCCAGATTGAGAACTTCTTAATTGTGTTCGGTATTGAGCACATGGATGTTTATTTTGTTTTGTTTTTACTGTATTTGCGGGTTATCACCTGTTTCGAAATTATGGTAGAACTTGTTACAAGTCTCGTTTTGGATAGTCCCAGTGCTTCAAGCTGATCCGTATTTCTTTGTCTGCCAAGACCTTTAAGTTCAAGACATACATCTCTCTTGTAATTTATAAATTTACAATGTAAACTCGTCTTTATGAATTGACTGAATGAATATTTTGCGTTGGAGAGGATTGTTATATGTCCTCTCAAAATAAGATCAATTTTCGGAGGCATCAAACTACCTCAAAATGTAGGTCTTATACGTCCATTCCATGCCACTTCATATCAACTGTGGCTGTCACGCGGCTTGCTTATTTGCATACACAAAATCATTTTATGTAACCCACTCAACTCTCTATATGTTCTGAGTGCTCTATGTAAACTTCTTAAAGAACCAGAGAAAAAAATTTGGACCACAAATCATTGAACTCGTTAAAGAGAAAGCTTTCGGAAATAGGCTTTCCCTTTGTGGAGATGAATGGAGAGGGGAGGAAAGTTATTGCCCGAAAATAAAGTATTTTAGTGGATAACTTCACAAACATGATACTGCTTTAGTTACTTTTGTTGTTATTCTGGACAACAGTTTACATAAGTCTTTGTTTAGATACGTATATTACTTCTACTGCTCTCCGAACAAAGTATTCAATATTCATGCCAAATGTTCGTGACTATTGCAGAACATTTGTTGTTAACATGATAAAATTATCTGGCAGAAGAGATGTGATTTTATTATAGGCGCATTTCTCTCTTTACGAAAGTAACATAAAGTTAAAGTTTAAACACCAAAAACTGGAGAAGTATCAGGCGCCAGTGTTTCGGAAGTTTGCAATAAAATATGTGAAACCTGGAGCTCTTTTCTCCCATAATTCCATTTTGTTTGTCCATTTGAATCCGAAATGGACGAATTAAGAGGAATATGGGGAAAACCATCTGTAGGTTATCTGATTTTATCATAAATTGCAGACCAACTAGTTGAAAAATACCTTATTAAAATATATATATACAATGAAGTATTGTTATGGGCTCCTTCTGTGAAAATCATCTCAATAATACAGTAACGCAAGTGATAACATTCTCGTAAGGTTTCCATTGTTACTTTATAGCGTGTGTTCGAGAGTAATGTAAGTCACGTGCTATTATTACACATTTTCTTTATTGTTGATTTGCGAAAATGCGTTTGAAATCATCACAACACACGTGACACTGCTGTAGGTATTCACCTTGTTCCACAACAATTTAGAAATATGCCATACCGTACAAAATACGCGCGTTATTTTTGGATACAAGTTAAAAGTTTCAAATAAAAATATATAATATTCTTACACGCGCTTTTCGAACTACGTTTCTCGAAGGAACTATAAGAGTTGATATGTAAGCTCAGACTAGAAACCCAGTATACTGTTTATACTGTTTAACAGAGTTAAAAACAGTTGAGGATATAAGCAGCATATTATTTTTGCCCTGACCAACAGAGCTTCTTAGAAAGTCGGTAGGAGTTTGTTTATCTAGGTTAAGCACAAAGCCGTGTAAGGGGTTATCAGAGTCGTGCCCACCACGGGTATCGAAACTCGGTTTTTAGAGTTATAACCATCAGACTTGCCGCTGTGCCACTAGTGGGCGCTAACATAAGACGCATGCAAAAATAGTCACCTTCTTGAGAAGGAAACGCGTTACTGAACATTACTTCACTGAGTGTCAGCGAAAACTGGAAGTAACAGTAAGTTTCTATTTTCTGTTATTGTACCCGGAATGCGACACTTAAATAAAGTGTCCGCCAAGACGTTCACGTTCAAGGACCATAACGAACATGGAAACTAATAAACTGGATTAACCCACACTGGAAGAGAGAGATTTACGAAGTTTTCTAGTCGGATAACATCATCACGAATTTTGATAATAAAAAATAAAAAAAAGCATACTAAGCGCGAATCTCGAGAAATATCTCTTCTTTCTGGTTTTTTTTTTATCCTTTTGACTTCACGTCTCTCTTTCACGGCTTATGTGTGCGCTCACGCTTATATTAAATTCCTGACGCCAGCTTCAAGATTAATGCCGGTATATGTTCCGAATACGTGCAGTGGAAAAAGAATGTACACACCTATACAGAGAAAGAACAGTAAAGAGCTATTCTCGATTAAAATTAAAAACGATAAGATAAAGTGGAAGTAGTGGAAGAGACGGAAACACAGTATGAAGAAAACGGAACTGTTAAAGTTCCTGAAAGACGGAAACACAGTATGAAGAAAACGGAACTGTTAAAGTTCCTGTAAGACGGAAACACAGTATGAAGAAAACGGAACTGTTAAAGTTCCTGTAAAGGACACAGAGTGAAGGTGTAAATATTTATATCTCTTCCCGGGGAAGAGGAGGAGCGGGGGACGTTTTTAGTTATCCTTTTTCCGAACGTAAAATCTTCCGTACTTATAACAAATTTAGAAAAAACGACGACTTTTGCAATTCATATATATATCTTTTATACCAACTTTTCGCCTTTGCGACTTATTCAGGGTTAATAAACACAAATATTGTATATATTAACCCTGAATAAACCGCTCTGGCGAAACTTTGGTTAGAATAGAAAAAAAAAAAAAAACATTTTTTTTATATGTTTCTGAATAGTAAAAGTTGTTTGTTCTGAACTTTTTATGACATATGTAACTCGCTCTTATATGCACATTACAAATTAGGAAAGACATACTGATAACAGTCGTGCATTATATTCAAATAAAAACGTTTCAGGTTCTTATAATACAGATGTGAATATCGGATATTACTTGTTGTCATGGTTTTGCTACCACCTAAATGTAGTTTCTTTTAAATACTTGTTTATTACCAGTTTTACTTGACTAATTAAATATCCTACTATTTTTCTTTAATTTTCGGTTGGTAATTTGCTATCGTCTCATCAGTCCACTACAGATGAGCAATCGAAAACTATGATAAAATAAAAACTGGTTAGTAGCTACTGACTAATTTGAAAATTAAGTTATTCGTGGAAATTTGCCCAACACTACTCGTGAGCTCTATGTGTAAAACGTACCCAAGTCTGAAGTGATAGTCTGTAGGGAAGGCACATAGTTAACACCACCCACCTTCAATTTTTGGGTTACTTTGTACCAGGAAATAGTAATTGACTGTTACATTGTAATGCCCTTACAACTGAATGGACGAGCAAGTTAAGCGAAGGGCTTCGATCTCACAGCTCGCAGATTGCTTGTACAGTGTCCAAACCGTCAGGCCTTGCAAAGTCCGTTAATTAATAACTAGTTAGTAATTACGTTTAGGAGATGATAAAGATTAGGTACCATGACAACGGAAACATTTCAAATTGAATCGACACGTAATTTACGGATTAACGATTATATCAATAAGTAAATATAACAAGCATTACTTGTTACAGAAACGTGTTACATAAAGCGTCCTCTACAATAAAGAGAAAGTCCGTCAATTTTCGGAGATAGAAAATACACTGTGCATTTAAGAAAAACAAACAGATAAAAACTGGGGGTAAAAAAATATTTATTATTCAAAACATAAAAATAAAAAGTAAAATTCTTTGCATTCCAAATAAAATTTAGTTATAGCAAACATTTCTCCTTCTGTAACTATGTTAAGAATGTGTTCATCCGCGTGAAAGAATGAAACCTGTTTCTTTCTGAATATAAAAGGATTGAAAAATGGATATATCAAAACCCATGAAAATATTTCTTGTCTAAAACTATCAGAAGTTTTCAAACCAAAAGTACAATAACAGATAAAATATCACTATACACGCATGTGCTAATACAACAACAAAAATAAGAAAAAATATCGAAACTGTTGTTGTGATTAACACAATAATAAAAGTAACTGGAACAAAGCATGGAACTCCTGTTGTAACTAAGACAACAATAAAATATGTGCTGTACTGATTAATGCAGTAATAAAAACAACAAGGAGACAATACAAAACATTGTCTTATGATTAATATAAAAATAAAACAAGAGTAAATTACAGAACTAGTTTTGTGATCAATACACGATTGAAACAACAAAGACAAAATGTGGAGCATTGTTGTGATTCATATAAGAAAACACAATAAGGAGAAAATGTGGAACATCATTATGATTGATAGAACAATGGAAACAACAAGGAAACATATGAAACGTTTGTTGTGTGTAATACAACAATAAAAACAGTTGAAATATCGAACGTTGTTGTGATTAATTCAACAATAAAAACAAGAGAAAATGTGTAACTTTGTTGTAACTAATACAAGAATAAAACAATGAAAAGAAAATATGGAACGTTTTTGTGATTAAAAACTATAAAAACAAAGTATTTGGAGCTGTTGTTTGATTAACATAGTACAATCAGGAAGAAAATATGGAACGTTTTTGTAATTAAAACAACTACAAAAGCAATAACAACTTTGAAACGGTTTCTGTGATTAATATAACAATACAAACTATAAAACTGACGTTCGATAAGTCACTTACGATTAGCTTACAAGTGATACTGATATTCTTATAATCAATTTAAAAGTCAGTTTAAAGACCTCTTAAATATCTGAATTCAGTATTGATTATATTTGACGTATAGGTATCTAAAGTTGTTTGACGTTAGGTAGAACTAGCTGTATATAGCTTTTGTTTGTTTGTTTGGGAATTTCGCACAAAGCTACTCGAGGGCTATCTGTGCTAGCCGTCCCTAATTTAGCAGTGTAAGACTAGAGGGAAGGCAGCTAGTCATCACCACCCACCGCCAACTCTTGGGCTACTCTTTTACCAACGAATAGTGGGATTGATCGTCACATTATACACCCCCACGGCTGGGAGGGCGAGCATGTTTAGCGCGACGCGGGCGCAAACCCGCGACCCTCGAATTACGAGTCGCACGCCTTACGTGCTAGGCCATGCCGAGCCGTCTGTATATAGCATAAATGAAGATATAAAGGTAGTAAACACTGGATGATATACGATTTAAATAAAATAAACTTATTATTAATATAAAAATTCAATACGAAGTTTACTCTTGTTACATTGCGTGTTCGTAGTAGAGTACACAGTACATAATTTGGTTAAGTATTGCACTATTAACAGTAACATGTTTCATGAGAACTATACTTGTCAGGCTTCGCAGGCCTAGTTGTTAGAGAACTTGCAATCTGTGAGTCGCGGGTTCGAATCCATGTCATTGAACATGCGCGCCCTTTCAACCTTTCAAATATGACAGTCAATCTTACTATTTATTGATAAAAGAGTATCTCAAGAGGTGGCGGTGGGTGTTGGATAGTTGCTGTAGTCAGCCACTGATGTATTATGGATGAATAAAAATAGCCCTCGGGCCTGGCATGGCCAAGCGCGTAAGGCGTGCGACTCGTAATCCGAGGGTCGCGGGTTCGCGCCCGCGTTGCGCTAAACATGCTCGCCCTCCCAGCCGTGGGAGTGTATAATGTGACGGTCAATCCCACTATTCGTTGGTAAAAGAGTAGCCCAAGAGTTGGCGGTGGGTGGTGATGATTAGCTGCCTTCCCTCTAGTCTTACACTGCTAAATTAGGGACGGCTAGCACAGATAGCCCTCGAGTAGCTTTGTGCGAAATTCCAAAAAAAAAAAAAAAAGCCCTCGAGTAGCTTTGGACGAAATTCAAAAGAAACAAATTAGGCTTGTTTCAAAATTATTTAGTGACGTGAATATTTTCAGAGAAATCAAGGTTGTGGTTCAATCACAAGAAGTCTTTGGACTTCGTTTTCAAAACAAAAATAAATTCACGTGATGCCGCACTTTTCTTAAAAGATCTGTATCAGGCTATAAGTCTTCCAGTCTAAGTAGTTATCTAAAAATTATTGTTTTACTCTATTTTAGTCCTTGCAATGATTTATGTATTACCTTGCTCTCAAGTGTTGAAGTCGTGTGAAACAGGGCTATTAACTAATTCTTTGTTAGTTTAGAAAAGGTTCTAAACTCAACAGGTTCTAAACCCTATTCTTCAGTCGTGTGAAACAGGACGATTAACTCATTCTTTGCTAGTTTAGAAAAGGTTCTACACTCAACAGGTTCTAAACCCTATTCTTCAGTCGTGTGAAACAGGACGATTAACTCATTCTTTGTTAGTTTAGAAAAGGTTCTACACTCAACAGGTTCTAAACCCTATTCTTCAGTCGTGTGAAACAGGACGATTAACTCATTCTTTGTTAGTTTAGAAAAGGTTCTACACCCTATTCTTCAGTCGTGTGAAACAGGACGGTTAACTCATTCTTTGTTAGTTTAGAAAAGGTTCTACACCCAACAGGTTCTAAACCCTATTCTTCAGTCGTGTTGCTATCATACTACTACACTGGTAAGTATCAAAATCATTCACATTATTGAGAAATACAGGTACTTAGAAAGAGGTGAAAAACAAACACAAATGACTTGTAAATTTAGGCTTACTTTAGAGAATACTAGTATTTCTGACACGATATAAGCCACTCTGTCTTACCCATTATTAATCTTAATGCGGATACAGGATGACCATTATGAAGTGGGTTTTGGTGCTCGGATCAGCCTGTATTGTACTACATGTAACATACGGACAGCATAAGGAAATATGAGCTCGAGCGGTGTATTCCATACGTATCTTTAAATGGTAGTATGGGCACCACTTTAGCAATTGTTCAACTTTGTCCACACTATCAATTTCGATTGCTTCATCCACCCTGATAAACACTAAACGTGATAGTGTTTAGCATGTGGGGATGGATCAATAAGAAAATTGGCAGCCGCATTTAATCTATTACTCTATGATGTTTACAAATAACTGCTATTAACGAGTATTTCACAGCTTGAGGGTAAGTAACATAATTCTCTTGTTCTACCGTACATATTTAAGTGGGAAAATAATAAAAAGAGAAATATTCATTTAGCAGTGAGTTCAGTTTATAAGCATATATGATTTCCATGTTTCATAAACAACAGTTCTATTTCTGGTCTCTAGATGAAAGCACAAATGTTTCTTATATAACGACAGTTTGTGACTTCTTTCATTGTACAACATAATATTTACCAAAACAGCTTCAGTAAAAAAAAGAAAGAAATAAAGTTATCTAAGTAAGTATCGAAGATACCAAATATATCACATATTTATGCAACTGATAAACCTGTGTACATGTTATTGATATCCAAGTTTAAAAATACACGTCTTCTTCTAAGTTGAATACACAGTTTAATGTTTCAGGTCTTCTTCCGTGTTGATTACACAGTTTAATGGTTCAGGTCTTTTTCTAAGTTGATTACACAGTTTAATGATTCAGGTCTTCTTCCAAGATAATTGCACAGTTTAATGCTGAAGGTCTTCTTCCATGTTGATTACACAGTTTAATGTTTTAGATCTTCTTCCAAGTAGATTATACAGTTCAGCGTTTCAGGTCTTCTTCCGTGTTGATTACACAGTTTAATGTTTCAGGTCTTCTTCCGTGTTGATTACACAGTTTAATGGTTCAGGTCTTTTTCTAAGTTGATTACACAGTTTAATGTTTCAGGTCTTCTTCCAAGATAATTGCACAGTTTAATGCTTCAGGTCTTCTTCCATGTTGATTACACAGTTTAATGTTTTAGATCTTCTTCCAAGTAGATTATACAGTTTAGCGTTTCAGGTCTTCTTCCGTGTTGATTACACAGTTTAATGTTTCAAGTCTTCTTCGAAGATGATTTCACAGTTTAATCTTTTAGGTCTTCTTCTAAGTTGATTACACAGTTTAATGTTTCAGGTCTTCTTCTAAGTTGATTACACAGTTTAATGTTTCAGGTCTTCTTCTAAGTTGATTACACAGTTTAATGTTTCAGGTCTTCTTCCAAGTTGATTACACAGTTTAATGTTTTAGATCTTCTTCTAATTTATTACACAGTTTAATGTTTCATGTCTTCTTCCAAGTTGATTACACAGTTTAGCGTTGAAAATCTTTTTCCGTGTTGATTACACAGTTTAATGTTTCAGGTCTTCTTCTAAGTTGATTACACAGTTCAATGTTTCAGGTCTTCTTCCAAATTGATTACACAGTTTAATTCTACAGGTCTTCTTGCATGTTGATTACACAGTTTAATGTTTCAGGTCTTCTTTGAAGTTGATTATACAGTTTAATGTCTCAAATATTCTTACATGTTGATTATACAGTTTAATGTTTTAGGACTTCTTCGATGTTGATTACACAGTTTAATGTTCCAGGTCTTCTTCTAAGTTGATTACACAGTTTATTGTTTCATGTCTTCTTCCAAGTTGATTACACAGTTTAGCGTTTCAGGTCTTCTTCCGTGTTGATTACACAGTTTAATGTTTCAGATCTTCTTCTAAGTTGATTGCACAGTTTATTGTTTTAGGTCTTCTTCTAAGTTGATTACATAGTTTAATGTTTTAAATCTTCTTCCAAGTTGATTACAAAGTTTCGTGTTTTAGATCTTTTTCCAAGTTGATTACACAGTTTAATGTTTCAGGTCTTCTTCCAAGTTGATTACACAGTTTAATGCTTCAGGTCTTCCATGTTGATTACACAGTATAATGTTTTAGATCTTCTTCCAAATAGATTATACAGTTTAGCGTTTCAGGTCTTCTTCCGTGTTGATTACACAGTTTAATGTTTCAAGTCTTCTTCGAAGTTGATTGCACAGTTTAATCTTTTAGGTCTTCTTCTAAGTTGATTACACAATTTAATGTTTCATATCTTCTTCCAAGTATATTATACAGTTTAGCGTTTTAGATCTTCTTCCGTGTTGATTACACAGTTTAATGTTTCAGGTCATCTTCCATGTTGATTGCACAGTTTAATGTTTTAAGTCTTCTTCTAAGTTGATTACACAGTTAATGCTTCAGGTTTTATTCCATGTTGATTACAAAGTTTAATATTTTAGATCTTCTTCTACGTTGATTACACAGTTTAATGTTTCAGGTCTTCTTCTAATTTGATTACACAGTTTAATGTTTCAGGTCTTCTTCTAAGTTGATTACAAAGTTTAATGTTTCAGGTCTTCTTCCAAGTTGATTGCAAAGTTTAATGTTTTAAATCTTCTTCCAAGTTGATTACACAGTTTAATGTTTTAAGTCTTCTTCCAAGTTGTTTTTACAGTTTATTGTTTTAGGTCTTCTTCTAAGTTGATAACATAGTTTAATGTTTTAGATCTTCTTCCAAGGTGATTACATAGTTTAATGTTTTAGGTCTTCTTCAAGTTGATTACATAGTTTCGTGTTTTAGATCTTTTTCCAAGTTGATTACACAGTTTAATGTTTCAGGTCTTCTTCCATGTTGATTACACAGTTTTATGTTTCAGGTCTTCTTCTAAGTTGATGACACAGTTTAATGTTTCAGGTCTTCTTCGAAGTTGATTGCACAGTTTAATGTTTTATGTCTTCTTCCAAGTTGATTACATAGTTTAATGTTTTAGATCTTCTTCTAATTTATTAAACAGTTTAATGTTTCATGTCTTCTTCCAAGTTGATTACACAGTTTAGCGTTGCAGGTCTTTTTCCGGGTTGAGTACACAGTTTAATGTTTCAGGTTTTCTTCCAAGTTGATTACAAAGTTTAATTCTTCAGGTTTTTTTACATGTTGATTACACAATTTAATGTTTCAGGTCTTCTTCCATGGTGATTACACAGTTTAATTCTTCAGGTCTTCTTCCATGTTGATTACACAGTTTAATGTTTCAGGTCTTCTTCCATGTTGATTACACAGTTTAATGTTTCAGGTCTTCTTCCATGTTGATTACACAATTTAATGTTTCAGGTCTTCTTCTAAGTTGTTTACACAGTTTAATGTTTCATGTCTTCTTCCAAGTTGATTACACAGTTTAGCGTTTTAGGTCTTCTTCCGTGTTGATTACACATTTTAATGTTTAAGGTCTTCTTCTAAGTTGATTGCACAGTTTATTGTTTTAGGTCTTCTTCTAAGTTAATTACATAGTTTAATGTTTTAGATCTTCTTCCAAGTTGATTACATAGTTTAATGTTTTAGGTCTTCTTCTAAGTTGATTACATAGTTTAGTGTTTTAGATCTTCTTCAAGTTGATTACATAGTTTCGTGTTTTAGATCTTTTTCCAAGTTGATTACACAGTTTAATGTTTCAGGTCTTCTTCCATGTTGATTACACAGTTTAAAGTTTCAGGTCTTTTTTTAGTTGATTACACAGTTTAATGCTTCAGGTCTTCTTCCATGTTAATTACACAGTTTGATGTTTTAGATCTTCTTCCAAATAGATTATACAGTTTAGCGTTTCAGGTCTTCTTCCGTGTTGATTACACAGTTTAATGTTTCAAGTCTTATTCGAAGTTGATTGCACAGTTTAATGTTTTAGGTCTTCTTCTAAGTTGAATATACATTTTAATATTAAAGGTCTTCGTCCAAGTTGATTACACAGTTTAACGTTTCAGATCTTCTTCTACGTTCATTACACAGTTTAATTTTTCAAGTCTTCTTCTAAGTTGATTACACAGTTTAATGTTTCAGATCTTCTTCCGTGTTGATTACACAGTTTAATATTTCAGGTCTTTTTCTAAGTTGATTGCACAGTTTAATGTTTTATGTCTTCTTCCAAGTTGATTACATAGTTTAATGTTTTAGATCTTCTTCTAATTTATTAAACAGTTTAATGTTTCATGTCTTCTTCCAAGTTGATTACACAGTTTAGCGTTGCAGGTCTTTTTCCGTGTTGATTACACAGTTTAATATTTCTGGTCTTCTTCCATGTTGATTACACAGTTTAATCCATGTTGATTACACAGTTTAATGTTTCAGGTCTTCTTCCATGTTGATTACACAGTTTAATGTTTCAGGTCTTCTTCTAAGTTGATTACACAGTTTAATGTTTTAGGTCTTCTTCTAAGTTGATTACACAGTTTAATGTTTTAGGTCTTCTTCTAAGTTGATTACACATCTTCTTCCAGTTGATTACACAGTTTAATGTTTTAGGTCTTCTTCCAAGTTGATTACACAGTTTAATGTTTCAGGTCTTCTTCCAAGTTGATTACACAGTTTAATGTTTCAGGTCTTCTTCTTGATTACACAGTTTAAGTTGATTACACAGTTTAATGTTTCAGGTCTTCTTCCATGTTGATTACACAGTTTAATGTTTTAGATCTTCTTCCAAGTTGATTACACAGTTTAATGTTTGAGGTCTTCTTCCGTGTTGATTACACAGTTTAATGTTTCAAGTCTTCTTCGAAGTTGATTGCACAGTTTAATGTTTTAGGTCTTCTTCTAAGTTGATTACACAGTTTAATGTTTTAGGTCTTCTTCTAAGTTGATTACACAGTTTAATGTTTCAGGTCTTCTTTCATGTTGATTACACAGTTTAATGTTTTAGATCTTCTTCCAAGTTGATTACACAGTTTAATGTTTCAGGTCTTCTTCCGTGTTGATTACACAGTTTAATGTTTTAGGTCTTCTTCAAAGTTGATTACACAGTTTAATGTTTTAGGTCTTCTTCCAAGTTGATTACACAGTTTAATGTTTTAGGTCTTCTTCTAAGTTGATTACACAGTTTAATGTTTCAGGTCTTCTTCCAAGTTGATTGCACAGTTTAATGTTTTAGGTCTTCTTCTAAGTTGATTACACAGTTTAATGCTTCAGGTCTTCTTCCATGTTGATTACACAGTTTAATGTTTAAAGTCTTCTTCGAAGTTGATTGCAAAGTTTAATGTTTCAGGTCTTCTTCCAAGTAGATTATACAATTTGACGTTTTAGGTCTTCTTCCGTGTTGATTACACAGTTTAATGTTTTAGGTCTTCTTCTGAGTTGATTATACAATTTGACGTTTTAGGTCTTCTTCCGTGTTGATTGCACAGTTTAATGTTTTAGGTCTTCTTCCAAGTTGATTACACAGTTTAATGTTTTAGGTCTTCTTCTAAGTTGATTACACAGTTTAATGTTTCAGGTCTTCTTCCAAGTTGATTACACAGTTTAATGTTTTAGGTCTTCTTCCAAGTTGATTACACAGTTTAATGTTTTAGGTCTTCTTCTAAGTTGATTACACAGTTTAATGTTTCAGGTCTTCTTCTAAGTTGATTGCACAGTTTAATGTTTTAGGTCTTCTTCTAAGTTGATTACACAGTTTAATGTTTCAGGTCTTCTTCCAAGTTGATTACACAGTTTAATGTTTGTCTTTTAGTTGATTATGTTTCAGGTCTTCTTCCAAGTTGATTACACAGTTTAATGTTCTTCTTCCAAGTTGATTACACAGTTTAATGTTTCAGGTCTTCTTCCAAGTTGATTACACAGTTTAATGTTTTAGGTCTTCTTCCAAGTTGATTACACAGTTTAATGTTTTAGGTCTTCTTCTAAGTTGATTACACAGTTTAATGTTTTAGGTCTTCTTCCAAGTTGATTACACAGTTTAATGTTTCAGGTCTTCTTCCATGTTGATTACACAGTTTAATGTTTCAGGTCTTCTTCCAAGTTGATTACACAGTTTAATGTTTCAGGTCTTCTTCTAAGTTGATTACACAGTTTAATGTTTTAGGTCTTCTTCTAAGTTGATTACACAGTTTAATGTTTTTTTAGGTCTTCTTCCAAGTTGATTACACAGTTTAATGTTTCAGGTCTTCTTCCAAGTTGATTACACAGTTTAAGTTGTTTAATGTTTCAGGTCTTCTTCTAAGTTGATTACACAGTTTAATGTTTTAGGTCTTCTTCTAAGTTGATTACACAGTTTAATGTTTTAGGTCTTCTTCCAAGTTGATTACACAGTTTAATGTTTTTTCTTCTTCCAAGTTGATTGCACAGTTTAATGTTTTAAATCTTCTTCCAAGTTGATTACACAGTTTAATGTTTTAAGTCTTCTTCCAAGTTGATTACACAGTTTAATGTTTTAGGTCTTCTTCTAAGTTGATTACACAGTTTAATGTTTCAGGTCTTCTTCCAAGTTGATTACACAGTTTAATGTTTTAGATCTTCTTCCAAGTTGATTACACAGTTTAATGTTTTAGGTCTTCTTCCAGTTTAATGTTTTGATTGATTACACAGTTTAATGTTTTAGGTCTTCTTCAAGTTGATTACACAGTCTTCTTCAAGTTGATTACACAGTTTAATGTTTTAGGTCTTCTTCCAAGTTGATTACACAGTTTAATGTTTCAGGTCTTCTTCCAAGTTGATTACACAGTTTAATGTTTCAGGTCTTCTTCCAAGTTGATTACACAGTTTAATGTTTTAGGTCTTCTTCCAAGTTGATTACACAGTTTAATGTTTTAGGTCTTCTTCCAAGTTGATTACACAGTTTAATGTTTTAGGTCTTCTTCTAAGTTGATTACACAGTTTAATGTTTCAGGTCTTCTTCTAAGTTGATTGCACAGTTTAATGTTTTAGGTCTTCTTCCAAGTTGATTACACAGTTTAATGTTTCAGGTCTTCTTCCAAGTTGATTACACAGTTTAATGTTTTAGGTCTTCTTCCAAGTTGATTACACAGTTTAATGTTTCAGGTCTTCTTCCAAGTTGATTACACAGTTTAATGTTTTAGATCTTCTTCCAAGTTGATTACACAGTTTAATGTTTGTCTTTTAGTTTAAAGTTGATTCACAGTTTAATGTTTTAGGTCTTCTTCCAAGTTGATTATATAGTTTAATGTTTTAGATCTTCTTCCAAGTTGATTACATAGTTTAATGTTTCAGGTCTTCTTCTAAGTTGATTACGAAGTTTAATGATTCAGGTCTTCTTCCAAGTTGATTGCACAGTTTAATGTTTCAGGTCTTCTTCCAAGTTGATTACACAGTTTAATGTTTTAGGTCTTCTTCAAGTTGATTACACAGTTTAATGTTTCAGGTCTTCTTCCAAGTTGATTACACAGTTTAATGTTTCACAAGTTGTTACACAATGTTTCAGGTCTTCTTCCAAGTTGATTACACAGTTTAATGTTTTAGGTCTTCTTCCAAGTTGATTACACAGTTTAATGTTTTAGGTCTTCTTCCAAGTTGATTACACAGTTTAATGTTTCAGGTCTTCTTCTTCAAGTTGATTACACAGTTTAATGTTTTAGGTCTTCTTCCAAGTTGATTACACAGTTTAATGTTTCAGGTCTTCTTCCAAGTTGATTACACAGTTTAATGTTTCAGGTCTTCTTCCAAGTTGATTACACAGTTTAATGTTTCAGGTCTTCTTCCAAGTTGATTACACAGTTTAATGTTTCAGGTCTTCTTCTAAGTTGATTACACAGTTTAATGTTTCAGGTCTTCTTCCAAGTTGATTACACAGTTTAATGTTTCAGGTCTTCTTCCAAGTTGATTACACAGTTTAATGTTTCAGGTCTTCTTCCAAGTTGATTACACAGTTTAATGTTTCAGGTCTTCTTCCAAGTTGATTACACAGTTTAATGTTTCAGGTCTTCTTCCAAGTTGATTACACAGTTTAATGTTTCAGGTCTTCTTCCAAGTTTTACACAGTTTAATGTTTCAGGTCTTCTTCCAAGTTGATTACACAGTTTAATGTTTCAGGTCTTCTTCCAAGTTGATTACACAGTTTAATGTTTCAGGTCTTCTTCAATGTTGATTACACAGTTTTATGTTATAGGTCTTCTTCCATCATGATTACACAGTTTAATGTTTTAGGTCTTCTTCCAAGTTGATTACACAGTTTAATGTTTTAGGTCTTCTTCCAAGTTGATTACACAGTTTAATGTTTTAGGTCTTCTTCCAAGTTGATTACACAGTTTAATGTTTAGGTCTTCTTCAAGTTGATTACACAGTTTAATGTTTCAGGTCTTCTTCCAAGTTGATTACACAGTTTAATGTTTCAGGTCTTCTTCCAAGTTGATTACACAGTTTAATGTTTCAGGTCTTCAAGTTGATTACACCAAGTTGATTACACAGTTTAATGTTTCAGGTCTTCTTCCAAGTTGATTACACAGTTTAATGTTTCAGGTCTTCTTCCAAGTTGATTACACAGTTTAATGTTTTAGGTCTTCTTCTAAGTTGATTACACAGTTTAATGTTTACACAGTTTAATGTTTCTTCTTCTTCAAGTTGATTACACAGTTTAATGTTTCAGGTCTTCTTCCAAGTTGATTACACAGTTTAATGTTTCAGGTCTTCTTCCAAGTTGATTACACAGTTTAATGTTTCAGGTATTTTTTCTATGTTGAATGTACAGTTTAATATTTCAGGTCTTCTTCCAAGTTGATTACACAGTTTAATGTTTCAGGTCTTCTTCAAGTTGATTACACAGTTTAAATCTTCTTCCAAGTTGATTACACAGTTTAATGTTTTATATCTTCTTCCAAGTAAATTATACAGTTTAATGTTTTAGCTCTTCTTCCATGTTGATTGCACAGTTTAATGTTTTAAGTCTTCTTCTAAGTTGATTACACAGTTTAATGTTTCAGGTCTTCTTCCAAGTTGATTACACAGTTTAATGTTTTAGGTCTTCTTCTAAGTTGATTACACAGTTTAATGTTTCAGGTCTTCTTCTAAGTTGATTGCACAGTTTAATGTTTTAGGTCTTCTTCTAAGTTGATTACACAGTTTAATGTTTTAGGTCTTCTTCCAAGTTGATTACACAGTTTAATGTTTCAGGTCTTCTTCCAAGTTGATTACACAGTTTAATGTTTCAGGTCTTCTTCCAAGTTGATTACACAGTTTAATGTTTCAGGTCTTCTTCCAAGTTGATTACACAGTTTAATGTTTCAGGTCTTCTTCCAAGTTGATTACACAGTTTAATGTTTCAGGTCTTCTTCCAAGTTGATTACACAGTTTAATGTTTCAGGTCTTCTTCCAAGTTGATTACACAGTTTAATGTTTCAGGTCTTCTTCCAAGTTGATTACACAGTTTAATGTTTCAGGTCTTCTTCCAAGTTGATTACACAGTTTAATGTTTCAGGTCTTCTTCCAAGTTGATTACACAGTTTAATGTTTCAGGTCTTCTTCTTAAGTTGATTACACAGTTTAATGTTTTAGGTCTTCTTCCAAGTTGATTACACAGTTTAATGTTTTAGGTTTTCTTACAAGTAGATTATACAGTTTAATGTTTCAGGTTTTCTTCTAAGTTGAATACATAGTTTATTGTTTTAGGTCTTCTTCAAGTTGATTACATAGTTTAATGTTTTAGGTCTTCTTCAAGTTGATTACACAGTTTAATGTTTTAGGTCTTCTTCCAAGTTGATTACACAGTTTAATGTTTTAGGTCTTCTTCCAAGTTGATTACACAGTTTAATGTTTTAGGTTTCTTCCAAGGTCAGTTTCTTCCAAGTTGAGTTGACACAGTTTAATGTTTTAGGTCTTCTTCCAAGTTGATTACACAGTTTAATGTTTCAGGTCTTCTTCCAAGTTGATTGCACAGTTTAATGTTTTAGGTCTTTTTCTAAGTTGATTACACAGTTTAATGTTTCAGGTCTTCTTTAATGTTGATTATACAGTTTAATGTTTCAGGTCTTCTTCCAAGTTGATTACACAGTTTAATGTTTCAGGTCTTCTTCCAAGTTGATTACACAGTTTAATGTTTCAGGTCTTTTTCTAAGTTGATTACACAGTTTAATGTTTCAGGTCTTCTTCCAAGTTGATTACACAGTTTAATGTTTCAGGTCTTCTTCCAAGTTGATTACACAGTTTAATGTTTCAGGTCTTCTTCCATGTTGATTACACAGTTTAATGTTTTAGGTCTTCTTCCAAGTTGATTACACAGTTTAATGTTTTAGGTCTTCTTCCAAGTTGATTACACAGTTTAATGTTTTAGGTCTTCTTCCAAGTTGATTACACAGTTTAATGTTTCAGGTCTTCTTCCAAGTTGATTACACAGTTTAATGTTTCAGGTCTTCTTCCAAGTTGATTACACAGTTTAATGTTTTAGGTCTTCTTCCAAGTTGATTACACAGTTTAATGTTTCAGGTCTTCTTCCAAGTTGATTACACAGTTTAATGTTTCAGGTCTTCTTCCAAGTTGATTACACAGTTTAATGTTTCAGGTCTTCTTCCAAGTTGATTACACAGTTTAATGTTTTAGGTCTTTTCCAAGTTGATTACACAGTTTAATGTTTCAGGTCTTCTTCCAAGTTGATTACACAGTTTAATGTTTCAGGTCTTCTTCCAAGTTGATTACACAGTTTAATGTTTCAGGTCTTCTTCCAAGTTGATTACACAGTTTAATGTTTCAGGTCTTTTCAAGTTGATTACACAGTTTAATGTTTCAGGTCTTCTTCCAAGTTGATTACACAGTTTAATGTTTCAGGTCTTCTTCCAAGTTGATTACACAGTTTAATGTTTCAGGTCTTCTTCCAAGTTGATTAAGTTGATTACACAGTTTAATGTTTCAGGTCTTCTTCCAAGTTGATTACACAGTTTAATGTTTCAGGTCTTCTTCCAAGTTGATTACACAGTTTAATGTTTTAGGTCTTCTTCCAAGATGATTACACAGTTTAATGTTTTAGGTCTTCTTCCAAGTAGATTACACAGTTTAATGTTTTAGGTCTTCTTCCATGTTGATTACACAGTTTAATGTTTTAGATCTTCTTCCAAGTTGATTACACAGTTTAATGTTTTAGGTCTTCTTCCAAGTTGATTACACAGTTTAATGTTTTAGGTCTTCTTCCAAGTTGATTACACAGTTTAATGTTTCAGGTCTTCTTCCAAGTTGATTACACAGTTTAATGTTTCAGGTCTTCTTCCAAGTTGATTACACAGTTTAATGTTTCAGGTCTTCTTCCAAGTTGATTACACAGTTTAATGTTTTAGGTCTTCTTCTAAGTTGATTACACAGTTTAATGTTTCAGGTCTTCTTCCAAGTTGATTACACAGTTTAATGTTTTAGGTCTTCTTCCAAGTTGATTACACAGTTTAATGTTTTAGGTCTTCTTCCAAGTTGATTATACAGTTTAATGTTTCAGGTCTTCTTCCAAGTTGATTACACAGTTTAATGTTTCAGGTCTTCTTCCAAGTTGATTACACAGTTTAATGTTTCAGGTCTTCTTCTAAGTTGATTACACAGTTTAATGTTTTAGGTCTTCTTCTAAGTTGATTACACAGTTTAATGTTTTAGATCTTCTTCCAAGTTGATTACACAGTTTAATGTTTTAGGTCTTCTTCCAAGTTGATTACACAGTTTAAAGGTCTTCTTGTTTTACACAGTTTAATGATTTTTAATGTTTTAGGTCTTCTTCCAAGTTGATTACACAGTTTAATGTTTTAGGTCTTCTTCTAAGTTGATTACACAGTTTAATGTTTTAGGTCTTCTTCCAAGTTGATTACACAGTTTAATGTTTTAGGTCTTCTTCCAAGTTGATTACACAGTTTAATGTTTCAGGTCTTCTTCCAAGTTGATTACACAGTTTAATGTTTCAGGTCTTCTTCTAAGTTGATTACACAGTTTAATGTTTTAGGTCTTCTTCTAAGTTGATTACACAGTTTAATGTTTCAGGTCTTCTTCCAAGTTGATTCCACAGTTTAATGTTTCAGGTCTTCTTCACAGTTCTAAGTTGATTACACAGTTTAATGTTTCAGGTCTTCTTCCAAGTTGATTACACAGTTTAATGTTTTAGGTCTTCTTCCAAGTTGATTACACAGTTTAATGTTTTAGGTCTTCTTCCAAGTTGATTACACAGTTTAATGTTTTAGGTCTTCTTCCAAGTTGATTACACAGTTTAATGATTACACAGTTTAATGTTTTAGGTCTTCTTCCAAGTTGATTACACAGTTTAATGTTTTAGGTCTTCTTCCAAGTTGATTACACAGTTTAATGTTTTCAGGTCTTCTTCCAAGTTGATTACACAGTTTAATGTTTTTCAGGTCTTCTTCCAAGTTGATTACACAGTTTAATGTTTCAGGTCTTCTTCCAAGTTGATTACAGTTTAAGTTTAGGTCTTCTTGTTGATTACACAGTTTAATGGTCTTCTTCCAAGTTGATTACACAGTTTAATGTTTTAGGTCTTCTTCCAAGTTGATTACACAGTTTAATGTTTCAGGTCTTCTTCCAAGTTGATTACACAGTTTAATGTTTTAGGTCTTTTTCTCTGTTGATTATACACTTTAATGTTTCAGGTCTTCTTCATGTTGATTACACAGTTTAATGTTTCAGGTCTTCTTTCAAGTTGATTACACAGTTTAATGTTTCAGGTCTTCTTCCAAGTTGATTACACAGTTTAATGTTTTAGGTCTTCTTCTAAGTTGATTACACAGTTTAATGTTTTAGGTCTTCTTCCAAGTTGATTACACAGTTTAATGTTTTCCAAGTTGATTACACAGTTTAATGTTTTAGGTCTTCTTCCAAGTTGATTACACAGTTTAATGTTTTAGGTCTTCTTCCAAGTTGATTACACAGTTTAATGTTTTAGGTCTTCTTCCAAGTTGATTACACAGTTTAATGTTTTAGGTCTTCTTCCAAGTTGATTACACAGTTTAATGTTTTGTCTTCTTCAAGTTGATTACACAGTTTAATGTTTTAGCTCTTCTTCCAAGTTGATTACACAGTTTAATGTTTTAGGTCTTCTTCTAAGTTGATTACACAGTTTAATGTTTCAGGTCTTCTTCCAAGTTGATTACACAGTTTAATGTTTTAGGTCTTCTTCCAAGTTGATTACACAGTTTAATGTTTCAGGTCTTCTTCTAAGTTGATTACACAGTTTAATGTTTTAGGTCTTCTTCTAAGTTGATTACACAGTTTAATGTTTTAGGTCTTCTTCTAAGTTGATTACACAGTTTAATGTTTTAGGTCTTCTTCAAGTTGATTACACAGTTTAATGTTTTCTAAGGTCTTCTTCCAAGTTGATTACACAGTTTAATGTTTTAGGTCTTCTTCACAAGTTGATTACACAGTTTAATGTTTTAGGTCTTCTTCCAAGTTGATTACACAGTTTAATGTTTTAGGTCTTCTTCCAAGTTGATTACACAGTTTAATGTTTCAGGTCTTCTTCCAAGTTGATTACACAGTTTAATGTTTCAGGTCTTCTTCCAAGTTGATTACACAGTTTAATGTTTCAGGTCTTCTTCCAAGTTGATTACACAGTTTAATGTTTCAGGTCTTCTTCCAAGTTGATTACACAGTTTAATGTTTCAGGTCTTCTTCTAAGTTGATTACACAGTTTAAGGTCTTCTTCCAAGTTGATTACACAGTTTAATGTTTCAGGTCTTCTTCCAAGTTGATTACACAGTTTAATGTTTCAGGTCTTCTTCCAAGTTGATTACACAGTTTAATGTTTCAGGTCTTCTTCCAAGTTGATTACACAGTTTAATGTTTTAGGTCTTCTTCCAAGTTGATTACACAGTTTAATGTTTTAAGTTTCAGGTCTTCTTCCAAGTTGATTACACAGTTTAATGTTTTAGGTCTTCTTCCAAGTTGATTACACAGTTTAGTTGATTACACAGTTTAATGTTTCAGGTCTTCTTCCAAGTTGATTACACAGTTTAATGTTTTAGGTCTTCTTCCAAGTTGATTACACAGTTTAATGTTTCAGGTCTTCTTCCAAGTTGATTACACAGTTTAATGTTTCAGGTCTTCTTCCAGTTTAATGTTGATTACACAGTTTAATGTTTCAGGTCTTCTTCCAAGTTGATTACACAGTTTAATGTTTTAGGTCTTCTTCCAAGTTGATTACACAGTTTAATGTTGATTACACAGTTTAATGTTTCAGGTCTTCTTCCAAGTTGATTACACAGTTTAATGTTTCAGGTCTTCTTCCAAGTTGATTACACAGTTTAACGTTTCAGGTCTTCTTCGAAGTTGATTACACAGTTTAATGTTTCAGGTCTTCTTCTAAGTTGATTACACAGTTTAATGTTTCAGGTCTTCTTCCAAGTTGATTGCACAGTTTAATGTTTCAGGTCTTCTTCCAAGTTGATTACACAGTTTAATGTTTCATGTCTTCTTCCAAGTTGATTACACAGTTTAATGTTTCAGGTCTTCTTCCAAGTTGATTACACAGTTTAATGTTTTAGGTCTTCTACCATGTTGATTATACAGTTTAATGTTTCAGGTCTTCTTCCAAGTTGATTACACAGTTTAATGTTTTAGATCTTCTTCCAAGTTGATTACACAGTTTAATGTTTCAGGTCTTCTTCCAAGTTGATTACACAGTTTAATGTTTTAGGTCTTCTTCCAAGTTGATTACACAGTTTAATGTTTTAGGTCTTCTTCCAAGTTGATTTCACAGTTTAATGTTTTAGGTCTTCTTCCAAGTTGATTACACAGTTTAATGTTTCAGGTACTTTTTCCATGTTGAATGTACAGTTTAATATTTCAGGTCTTCTTCCAAGTTGATTACACAGTTTAATGTTTCAGGTCTTCTAAGTTTATTACACAGTTTAATGTTTCAGGTCCTCTTCCAAGTTGATTGCACAGTTTAATGTTTTAATTTTTTTTCCAAGTTGATTGCAAAGTTTAATGTTTTAGGTCTTCTTCCAAGTTGATTACACAGTTTAATGTTTTAAGTCTTCTTCCAAGTTGATTACACAGTTTAATGTTTCAGGTCTTCTTCCAAGTTGATTACACAGTTTAATGTTTTAGGTCTTCTTCCAAGTTGATTACACAGTTTAATGTTTTAGGTCTTCTTCTAAGTTGATTACACAGTTTAATGTTTCAGGTCTTCTTCCAAGTTGATTACACAGTTTAATGTTTCAGGTCTTCTTCGAAGTTGATTACACAGTTTAATGTTTCAGGTCTTCTTCCAAGTTGATTACACAGTTTAATGTTTAGGTCTTCTTCCAAGTTGATTACACAGTTTAATGTTTTAGGTCTTCTTCCAAGTTGATTACACAGTTTAATGTTTTAGGTCTTCTTCCAAGTTGATTACACAGTTTAATGTTTCAGGTCTTCTTCCAAGTTGATTACACAGTTTAATGTTTCAGGTCTTCTTCCAAGTTGATTACACAGTTTAATGTTTCAGGTCTTCTTCCAAGTTGATTACACAGTTTAATGTTTCAGGTCTTCTTCCAAGTTGATTACACAGTTTAATGTTTCAGGTCTTCTTCCAAGTTGATTACACAGTTTAATGTTTCAGGTCTTCTTCCAAGTTGATTACACAGTTTAATGTTTCAGGTCTTCTTCCATGTTGATTACACAGTTTAATGTTTCAGGTCTTCTTCTAAGTTGATTACACAGTTTAATGTTTCAGGTCTTCTTCCAAGTTGATTACACAGTTTAATGTTTCAGGTCTTCTTCCAAGTTGATTACACAGTTTAATGTTTTAGGTCTTCTTCTAAGTTGATTACACAGTTTAATGTTTTAGGTCTTCTTCACAGTTTAAGTTGATTACACAGTTTAATGTTTTAGGTCTTCTTCCAAGTTGATTACACAGTTTAATGTTTTAGGTCTTCTTCCAAGTTGATTACACAGTTTAATGTTTCAGGTCTTCTTCCAAGTTGATTACACAGTTTAATGTTTTAGGTCTTCTTCCAAGTTGATTACACAGTTTAATGTTTCAGGTCTTCTTCCAAGTTGATTACACAGTTTAATGTTTTAGGTCTTCTTCTAAGTTGATTACACAGTTTAATGTTTTAGGTCTTCTTCCAAGTTGATTACACAGTTTAATGTTTTAGGTCTTCTTCCAAGTTGATTATAGAATTTGATGTTTTAGGTCTTCTTCCAAGTTGATTACACAGTTTAATGTTTTACACAGTTTAATGGTCTTCTTCCAAGTTGATTACACAGTTTAATGTTTCAGGTCTTCTTCCAAGTTGATTACACAGTTTAATGTTTTAGGTCTTCTTCCAAGTTGATTACACAGTTTAATGTTTCAGGTCTTCTTCAAGTTGATTACACAGTAATGTTTCAGGTCTTCTTCCAAGTTGATTACACAGTTTAATGTTTCAGGTCTTCTTCCAAGTTGATTACACAGTTTAATGTTTTAGGTCTTCTTCCAAGTTGATTATACAGTTTAATGTTTCAGGTCTTCTTCCAAGTTGATTACACAGTTTAATGTTTCAGGTCTTCTTCCAAGTTGATTACACAGTTTAATGTTTCAGGTTTTCTTCTAAGTTGATTACACAGTTTAATGTTTCAGGTGATTCTTTCAAGTTGATTACACAGTTTAATGTTTTAGGTCTTCTTCCAAGTTGATTACACAGTTTAATGTTTCAGGTCTTCTTCCAAGTTGATTACACAGTTTAATGTTTCAGGTCTTCTTCCAAGTTGATTACACAGTTTAATGTTTTAGGTCTTCTTCTAAGTTGATTACATAGTTTAATGTTTTAGATCTTCTTCCAAGTTGATTACACAGTTTAATGTTTTAGGTCTTCTTCCAAGTTGATTACACAGTTTAATGTTTTAGGTCTTCTTCCAAGTTGATTACACAGTTTAATGTTTCAGGTCTTCTTCCAAGTTGATTACACAGTTTAATGTTTCAGGTCTTCTTCTTCTTCAAGTTGATTACACAGTTTAATGTTTCAGGTCTTCTTCCAAGTTGATTACACAGTTTAATGTTTTAGGTCTTCTTCCAAGTTGATTACACAGTTTAATGTTTCAGGTCTTCTTCCAAGTTGATTACACAGTTTAATGTTTTAGGTCTTCTTCCAAGTTGATTACACAGTTTAATGTTTTAGGTCTTCTTCCAAGTTGATTACACAGTTTAATGTTTTAGGTCTTCTTCCAAGTTGATTACACAGTTTAATGTTTTAGGTCTTCTTCCAAGTTGATTACACAGTTTAATGTTTTAGGTCTTCTTCCAAGTTGATTACACAGTTTAATGTTTTAGGTCTTCTTCCAAGTTGATTACACAGTTTAATGTTTTAGGTCTTCTTCCAAGTTGATTACACAGTTTAATGTTTTAGGTCTTACACAGTTTAATGTTTCAGGTCTTCTTCCAAGTTGATTACACAGTTTAATGTTTTAGGTCTTCTTCCAAGTTGATTACACAGTTTAATGTTTTAGGTCTTCTTCCAAGTTGATTACACAGTTTAATGTTTCAGGTCTTCTTCCAAGTTGATTACACAGTTTAATGTTTCAGGTCTTCTTCCAAGTTGATTACACAGTTTAATGTTTTAGGTCTTCTTCTTCCAAGTTGATTACACAGTTTAATGTTTCAGGTCTTCTTCCAAGTTGATTACACAGTTTAATGTTTCAGGTCTTCTTCCAAGTTGATTACACAGTTTAATGTTTCAGGTCTTCTTCCAAGTTGATTACACAGTTTAATGTTTCAGGTCTTCTTCCAAGTTGATTACACAGTTTAAGTTTAGGTCTTCTTCCAAGTTGATTACACAGTTTAATGTTTCAGGTCTTCTTCTAAGTTGATTACACAGTTTAATGTTTCAGGTCTTCTTCCAAGTTGATTACACAGTTTAATGTTTCAGGTCTTCTTCCAAGTTGATTACACAGTTTAATGTTTCAGGTCTTCTTCCAAGTTGATTACACAGTTTAACAGGTCTTCTTTTAAGTTGATTACACAGTTTAATGTTTTAGGTCTTCTTCCAAGTTGATTACACAGTTTAATGTTTCAGGTCTTCTTCCAAGTTGATTACACAGTTTAATGTTTCAGTCTTCTTCCAAGTTGATTACACAGTTTAACAGGTCTTCAGTTGATTACACAGTTTAATGTTTCAGGTCTTCTTCCAAGTTGATTACACAGTTTAATGTTTCAGGTCTTCTTCCATGTTGATTACACAGTTTAATGTTTTAGGTCTTCTTCTAAGTTGATTTACAGTTTAACAGTTTAATGTTTTAGGTCTTCTTCTAAGTTGATTACAAGTTGATTACACAGTTTAATGTTTCAGGTCTTCTTCCAAGTTGATTACACAGTTTAATGTTTCAGGTCTTCTTCCAAGTTGATTACACAGTTTAATGTTTTAGGTCTTCTTCTAAGTTGATTACACAGTTTAATGTTTTAGGTCTTCTTCCAAGTTGATTACACAGTTTAATGTTTTAGGTCTTCTTCTAAGTTGATTACACAGTTTAATGTTTTAGGTCTTCTTCTAAGTTGATTACATAGTTTAGTGTTTTAGATCTTCTTCAAGTTGATTACACAGTTTCGTGTTTTAGATCTTTTTCCAAGTTGATTGCACAGTTTAATGTTTTAGGTCTTCTTCTAAGTTGATTACACAGTTTAATGTTTTAGGTCTTCTTACAAGTTGATTACACAGTTTAATGTTTTAGGTCTTCTTCCAAGTTGATTACACAGTTTAATGTTTTAGGTCTTCTTCTAAGTTGATTACATAGTTTAATGTTTCATATCTTTTTAAGTTGTTTATACAGTTTAATATTTGATGTCTTTTTCTAAGTTGATTACACAGTTTAATGTTTCAGGTCTTCTTCCAAGTTGATTGTCTTCTTCCAAGTTGATTACACAGTTTAATGTTTCAGGTCTTCTTCTAAGTTGATTACACAGTTTAATGTTTTAGGTCTTCTTCCAAGTTGATTACACAGTTTAATGTTTCAGGTCTTCTTCCAAGTTGATTACATAGTTTAATGTTTTAGGTCTTCTTCAAGTTGATTACATAGTTTAATGTTTTAGGTCTTCACAAGTTGATTACACAGTTTAATGTTTTAGGTCTTCTTCCAAGTTGATTACACAGTTTAATGTTTTAGGTCTTCTTCCAAGTTGATTACACAGTTTAATGTTTTAGGTCTTCTTCCAAGTTGATTACACAGTTTAATGTTTTAGGTCTTCTTCCAAGTTGATTACACAGTTTAATGTTTTAGGTCTTCTTCCAAGTTGATTACACAGTTTAATGTTTTAGTTGATTACACAGTTTAATGTTTCAGGTCTTTTCAAGTTGATTACACAGTTTAATGTTTTCAGGTCTTCTTCCAAGTTGATTACACAGTTTAATGTTTCAGGTCTTCTTCCAAGTTGATTACACAGTTTAATGTTTCAGGTCTTCTTCCAAGTTGATTACACAGTTTAATGTTTCAGGTCTTCTTCCAAGTTGATTACACAGTTTAATGTTTTAGGTCTTCTTCCAAGTTGATTACACAGTTTAATGTTTCAGGTCTTCTTCCAAGTTGATTATACAGTTTAATATCTCAGGTCTTCTTCTAAGTTGATTACACAGTTTAATGTTTCAGGTCTTCTTCCAAGTTGATTACACAGTTTAATGTTTCAGGTCTTCTTCCAAGTTGATTACACAGTTTAATGTTTTAGGTCTTCTTCTAAGTTGATTACACAGTTTAATGTTTCAGGTCTTCTTCCAAGTTGATTACACAGTTTAATGTTTTAGGTCTTCTTCCAAGTTGATTACACAGTTTAATGTTTCAGGTCTTCTTCTAAGTTGATTACACAGTTTAATGTTTAGGTCTTCTTCCAAGTTGATTACACAGTTTAATGTTTTAAGTCTTCTTCCAAGTTGATTACATAGTTTAATGTTTTAGATCTTCTTCCAAGTTGATTACACAGTTTAATGTTTCAGGTCTTCTTCTAAGTTGATTACACAGTTTAATGTTTCAGGTCTTCTTCCAAGTTGATTACACAGTTTAATCAGGTCTTTTCAGGTCTTCTTCCAAGTTGATTACACAGTTTAATGTTTTAGGTCTTCTTCCAAGTTGATTACACAGTTTAATGTTTTAGGTCTTCTTCCAAGTTGATTACACAGTTTAATGTTTCAGGTCTTCTTCCAAGTTGATTACACAGTTTAATGTTTCAGGACTTTTTCCAAGTTGATTACACAGTTTAATGTTTCAGGTCTTCTTCCAAGTTGATTACACAGTTTTCAGGTCTTCTTCCAAGTTGATTACACAGTTTAATGTTTTAGGTCTTCTTCTAAGTTGATTACACAGTTTAATGTTTTAGGTCTTCTTCTAAGTTGATTACACAGTTTAATGTTTTAGGTCTTCTTCCAAGTTGATTACACAGTTTAATGTTTCAGGTCTTCTTCCAAGTTGATTACACAGTTTAATGTTTCAGGTCTTCTTCCAAGTTGATTACACAGTTTAATGTTTTAGGTCTTCTTCAAGTTGATTACACAGTTTAATGTTTCAAGTCTTCTTCTAAGTTGATTACACAGTTTAATGTTTCAGGTCTTCTTCCAAGTTGATTACACAGTTTAATGTTTCAGGTCTTCTTCCAAGTTGATTACACAGTTTAATGTTTCAGGTCTTCTTCCAAGTTGATTACACAGTTTAATGTTTTAGGTCTTCTTCCAAGTTGATTACACAGTTTAATGTTTTAGGTCTTCTTCCAAGTTGATTACACAGTTTAATGTTTTAGGTCTTCTTCCAAGTTCATTTCACAGTTTAATGTTTTACACAGGTCTTCTTCCAAGTTGATTACACAGTTTAACAGTCTTCTTCCAAGTTGATTACACAGTTTAATGTTTCAGGTCTTCTTCCAAGTTGATTACACAGTTTAATGTTTCAGGTCTTCTTCCAAGTTGATTACAGAGTTTAATGTTTCAGGTCTTCTTCCAAGTTGATTACACAGTTTAATGTTTCAGGTCTTCTTCCAAGTTGATTACACAGTTTAATGTTTCAGGTCTTCTTCTAAGTTGATTACACAGTTTAATGTTTCAGGTCTTCTTCCAAGTTGATTACACAGTTTAATGTTTCAGGTCTTCTTCCAAGTTGATTACACAGTTTAATGTTTCAGGTCTTCTTCCAAGTTGATTACACAGTTTAATGTTTCAGGTCTTCTTCCAAGTTGATTACACAGTTTAATGTTTCAGGTCTTCTTCCAAGTTGATTACACAGTTTTCTTCCAAGTTGATTACACAGTTTAATGTTTTAGGTCTTTTTCTAAGTTGATTACATTGTTTATGGTTTTAGATCTTCTTTCAAGTTGATTACTCAGTTTAATGTTTCAGGTCTTCTTCTAAGTTGATTACACAGTTTAATGTTTCAGGTCTTCTTCCAAGTTGATTACACAGTTTAATGTTTCAGGTCTTCTTCCAAGTTCATTACATAGTTTAATGTTTTAGATCTTCTTTTAATTTATTACACATTTTAATGTTTCATGTCTTCTTCCAAGTTGATTACACAGTTTAATGTTTCAGGTATTCTTCCAAGTTGATTACACAGTTTAATGTTTCAGGTCTTCTTCAAGTTTACACAGTTTAATGTTTCAGGTCTGAGTTGATTACACAGTTTAATGTTTCAGGTCTTCTTCCAAGTTGATTACACAGTTTAATGTTTCAGGTCTTCTTCCAAGTTGATTACACAGTTTAATGTTTTAGGTCTTCTTCCAAGTTGATTACACAGTTTAATGTTTTGTCTTCTTCTTAAGTTGATTACTCAGTTTAATGTTTTAGGTCTTCCAAGTTGATTGCACAGTTTAATGTTTTAGGTATTCCAAGTTTATTGCACAGTTTAATGTTTTAGGTCTTCTAAGTTGATCACATAGTTTATTGTTTTAGCTCTTCTTCCAAGTAGATTATTCAGTTTAGCGTTTTAGGTCTTCTTCCGTGTTGATTACACAGTTTACTGTTTTAGGTCTTCTTCTAAGTTCATTACACAGTTTAATGATTCAGGTCTTCTTCCAAGTTGATTACACAGTTTAATGTTTCAGGTCTTCTTCCAAGTTGATTACACAGTTTAATGTTTCAGGTCTTCTTCTAAGTTGATTCAGGTCTTCTTCCAAGTTGATTACACAGTTTAATGTTTTCAGGTCTTCTTCCAAGTTGTTGATTACACAGTTTAATGTTTCAGGTCTTCTTCCAAGTTGATTACACAGTTTAATGTTTCAGGTCTTCTTCCAAGTTGAGTACACAGTTTAATGTTTCAGGTCTTCTTCCAAGTTGATTGTACATTTTAATGTTTTAAATATTTTTCCAAGTTGATTACACAGTTTAATGTTTTAGGTCTTCTTCCAAGTTGATTACTAAGTTGATTACACAGTTTAATGTTTTAGGTCTTCTTCAAGTTGATTACACAGTTTAATGTTTCAGGTCTTCTTCAAGTTGATTACACAGTTTAATGTTTCAGGTCTTCTTCCAAGTTGATTACACAGTTTAATGTTTCAGGTCTTCTTCCAAGTTGATTGCACAGTTTAATGTTTTAGGTCTTCTTCTAAGTTGATTACACAGTTTAATGTTTTAGGTCTTCTTCCAAGTTGATTACATAGTTTAATGTTTTAGGTCTTCTTCAAGTTGATTACATAGTTTAATGTTTCAGTTGTCTTCTTCCAAGTTGATTACACAGTTTAATGTTTTAGGTCTTCTTCCAAGTTGATTACACAGTTTAATGTTTTAGGTCTTCTTCCAAGTTGATTACACAGTTTAATGTTTTAGGTCTTCTTCCAAGTTGATTACACAGTTTAATGTTTTAAGTCTTCTTCCAAGTTGATTACACAGTTTAATGTTTCATGTCTTCTTCCAAGTTGATTACACAGTTTAATGTTTCAGGTCTTCTTCCAAGTTGATTACACAGTTTAATGTTTTAGGTCTTCTTCCAAGTTGATTACACAGTTTAATGTTTTAGGTCTTCTTCTAAGTTGATTACACAGTTTAATGTTTTAGGTCTTCTTCAAGTTGATTACACAGTTTAATGTTTTAGGTCTTCTTCCACGTTGATTACACAGTTTAATGTTTCAGGTCTTCTTCCAAGTTGATTACACAGTTTAATGTTTTAGATCTTCTTCCAAGTTGATTACACAGTTTAATGTTTCAGGTCTTCTTCAAGTTGATTACACAGTTTAATGTTTCAGGTCTTCTTCCAAGTTGATTACACAGTTTTATGTTTTAGGTCTTCTTCCAAGTTGATTACACAGTTTAATGTTTTAGGTCTTCTTCCAAGTTGATTACACAGTTTAATGTTTCAGGTCTTCTTCCAAGTTGATTACACAGTTTAATGTTTCAGGTCTTCTTCTAAGTTGATTACACAGTTTAATGTTTCAGGTCTTCTTCCAAGTTGATTACACAGTTTAATGTTTCAGGTCTTCTTCCAAGTTGATTACACAGTTTAATGTTTCAGGTCTTCTTCCATGTTGATTACACAGTTTAATGTTTCAGGTCTTCTTCCAAGTTGATTACACAGTTTAATGTTTTAGGTCTTCTTCCAAGTTGATTATACAGTTTAATGTTTCAGGTCTTCTTCCAAGTTGATTACACAGTTTAATGTTTTAGGTCTTCTTCCAAGTTGATTACACAGTTTAATGTCTTTTCTAAGTTGATTCTTCTTCTTCCAAGTTGATTACACAGTTTAACAAGTTGATTACAGTTTAATGTTTCAGGTCTTCTTCCAAGTTGATTACACAGTTTAATGTTTCAGGTCTTCTTCTAAGTTGATTACACAGTTTAATGTTTCTTCTTCTTCTAAGTTGATTACACAGTTTAACAGTCTTTAAGTTGATTACACAGTTTAATGTTTTAGGTCTTCTTCTAAGTTGATTACACAGTTTAATGTTTCAGGTCTTCTTCCAAGTTGATTACACAGTTTAATGTTTCAGGTCTTCTTCCAAGTTGATTACACAGTTTAGGTCTTCTTCCAAGTTGATTAATGGTCTTCTTTAGGATTACACAGTTTAATGTTTCAGGTCTTCTTCCAAGTTGATTACACAGTTTAATGTTTCAGGTCTTCTTCCAAGTTGATTACACAGTTTAATGTTTCAGGTCTTCTTCCAAGTTGATTACACAGTTTAATGTTTCAGGTCTTCTTCCAAGTTGATTACACAGTTTAATGTTTCAGGTCTTCTTCCAAGTTGATTACACAGTTTAATGTTTCAGGTCTTCTTCCAAGTTGATTACACAGTTTAACAGGTCTTCTTCCAAGTTGATTACAGTTTAATGTTTTAGGTCTTCTTCCAAGTTGATTACACAGTTTAATGTTTCAGGTCTTCTTCAAGTTGATTACACAGTTTAATGTTTCAGGTCTTCTTCTAAGTTGATTACACAGTTTAATGTTTCAGGTCTTCTTCTTAAGTTGATTACACAGTTTAATGTTTTAGGTCTTCTTCCAAGTTGATTACACAGTTTAATGTTTCAGGTCTTCTTCCAAGTTGATTACACAGTCTTTTAAGTTGATTACACAGTTTAATGTTTTAGTCTTCTTCCAAGTTGATTACACAGTTTAATGTTTTAGGTCTTCTTCCAAGTTGATTACACAGTTTAATGTTTCAGGTCTTCTTCCAAGTTGATTACACAGTTTAATGTTTCAGGTCTTCTTCTTCAAGTTGATTACACAGTTTAATGTTTCAGGTCTTCTTCAAGTTGATTACACAGTTTAATGTTTTCAGGTCTTCTTCCAAGTTGATTACACAGTTTAATGTTTTAGGTCTTCTTCCAAGTTGATTACACAGTTTAATGTTTCAGGTCTTTTTCCAAGTTGATTACACAGTTTAATGTTTCAGGTCTTCTTCTAAGTTGATTACACAGTTTAATGTTTCAGGTCTTCTTCTAAGTTGATTACGAAGTTTAATGTTTTAGGTCTTCTTGCAAGTTGATTGCACAGTTTAATGTTTTATGTCCTCTTTCAAGTTGATTACACAGTTTAATGTTTCAGGTCTTCTTCCAAGTTGATTACACAGTTTAATGTTTCAGGTCTTCTTCCAAGTTGATTACACAGTTTAATGTCTTCCAGTTGATTCTTCTTCCAAGTTGATTACACAGTTTAATGTTTCAGGTCTTCTTCCAAGTTGATTACACAGTTTAAAGGTCTTCTTCCAAGTTGATTACACAGTTTCAAGTTGAGGTCTTCTTCTTCAAGTTGATTACACAGTTTAATGTTTCAGGTCTTCTTCCAAGTTGATTACACAGTTTAATGTTTCAGGTCTTCTTCCAAGTTGATTACACAGTTTAATGTTTCAGGTCTTCTTCCAAGTTGATTACACAGTTTAATGTTTCAGGTCTTCTTCCAAGTTGATTACACAGTTTAATGTTTCTTCCAAGTTGATTCTTCTTCCAAGTTGATTACACAGTTTAATGTTTCAGGTCTTCTTCCAAGTTGATTACACAGTTTAATGTTTCAGGTCTTCTTCCAAGTTGATTACATAGTTTAATGTTTTAGATCTTCTTCCAAGTTGATTACACAGTTTAATGTTTTAGGTCTTCTTCCAAGTTGATTACACAATTTAATGTTTCAGGTCTTCTTCCAAGTTGATTACACAGTTTAATGTTTCAGGTCTTCTTCCAAGTTGATTACACAGTTTAATGTTTTAGGTCTTCTTCCAAGTTGATTACACAGTTTAATGTTTCAGGTCTTCTTCCAAGTTGATTACACAGTTTAATGTTTTAGGTCTTCTTCCAAGTTGATTACACAGTTTAATGTTTTAGATCTTCTTCCAAGTTGATTACACAGTTTAATGTTTTAGGTCTTCTTCCAAGTTGATTACACAGTTTAATGTTTTAGGTCTTCTTCCAAGTTGATTACACAGTTTAATGTTTTAGGTCTTCTTCTAAGTTGATTACACAGTTTAATGTTTTAGGTCTTCTTCCAAGTTGATTACACAGTTTAATGTTTTAGGTCTTCTTCCAAGTTGATTACACAGTTTAATGTTTTAGGTCTTCTTCCAAGTTGATTACACAGTTTAATGTTTCAGGTCTTCTTCCATGTTGATTACACAGTTTAATGTTTCAGGTCTTCTTCTTCAAGTTGATTACACAGTTTAATGTTTCAGGTCTTCTTCCAAGTTGATTACACAGTTTAATGTTTTCAGGTCTTCTTCCAAGTTGATTACACAGTTTAATGTTTCAGGTCTTCTTCCAAGTTGATTACACAGTTTAATGTTTCAGGTCTTCTTCTAAGTTGATTACACAGTTTAATGTTTCAGGTCTTCTTCCAAGTTGATTACACAGTTTAATGTTTTAGGTCTTCTTCCAAGTTGATTACACAGTTTAATGTTTCAGGTCTTCTTCCAAGTTGATTACATAGTTTAATGTTTTAGGTCTACTTCAAGTTGATTACACAGTTTAATGTTTCAGGTCTTCTTCCAAGTTGATTACACAGTTTAATGTTTCAGGTCTTCTTCCAAGTTGATTACACAGTTTAATGTTTCAGGTCTTCTTCCAAGTTGATTACACAGTTTAATGTTTAGGTCTTCTTCCAAGTTGATTACACAGTTTAATGTTTCATGTCTTTTTCGAAGGTGATTGCACAGTTGAATGTTTTAGGTCTTTTTCTATGTTGATTATGCACTTTAATGTTTAAGGTCTTATTCCAAGTTGATTACACAGTTTAATGTTTCAGGTCTTCTTTCAAGTTGATTACACAGTTTAATGTTTCAGGTCTTCTTCCAAGTTGATTACACAGTTTAATGTTTTAGATCTTCTTCCAATTAGATTATACAGTTTAATGTTTTAGGTCTTCTTCTAAGTTGATTACACAGTTTACAGTTTAAGTTGATTACACAGTTTAATGTTTTAGGTCTTCTTCCAAGTTGATTACACAGTTTAATGTTTAGGGTCTTCTTCTTGGTTGATTACTCAGTTTAATGTTTTAGGTATTCCAAGTTGATTGCACAGTTTAATGTTTTAGGTCTTCTAAGTTGATCACATAGTTTATTGTTTTAGGTCTTCTTCAAGTTGATTACACAGTTTAATGTTTTAGGTCTTCTTCCAAGTTGATTACACAGTTTAATGTTTCAGGTCTTCTTCCAAGTTGATTACACAGTTTAATGTTTCAGGTCTTCTTCCAAGTTGATTACACAGTTTAATGTTTCAGGACTTCTTCCAAGTTGATTACACAGTTTAATGTTTTAGGTCTTCTTCTAAGTTGATTACACAGTTTAATGTTTCAGGTCTTCTTCCAAGTTGATTACACAGTTTAATGTTTCAGGTCTTCTTCCAAGTTGATTACACAGTTTAATGTTTTAGGTCTTCTTCTAAGTTGATTACACAGTTTAATGTTTTAGGTCTTCTTCCAAGTTGATTACACAGTTTAATGTTTTAGGTCTTCTTCCAAGTTGATTACACAGTTTAATGTTTCAGGTCTTCTTCCAAGTTGATTACACAGTTTAATGTTTCAGGTCTTCTTCCAAGTTGATTACACAGTTTAATGTTTTAGGTCTTCTTCTTAAAGTTGATTACACAGTTTAATGTTTTAGGTCTTCTTCCAAGTTGATTACACAGTTTAATGTTTTAGGTCTTCTTCCAAGTTGATTACACAGTTTAATGTTTAATGTTTCAGGTCTTCTTCCAAGTTGATTGCACAGTTTAATGTTTTATGTCTTCTTCCAAGTTGATTACACAGTTTAATGTTTCAGGTCTTCTTCCAAGTTGATTACACAGTTTAATGTTTTAGGTCTTCTTCCAAGTTGATTACACAGTTTAATGTTTTAGGTCTTCTTCTAAGTTGATTACACAGTTTAATGTTTCAGGTCTTCTTCTAAGTTGATTACACAGTTTAATGTTTCAGGTCTTCTTCCAAGTTGATTACACAGTTTAATGTTTTAGGTCTTCTTCTAAGTTGATTACATAGTTTAATGTTTTACACAGTTTAATGTCTTCTTCCAAGTTGATTACACAGTTTAATGTTTCAGGTCTTCTTCCAAGTTGATTACACAGTTTAATGTTTTAGGTCTTTTCCAAGTTGATTACACAGTTTAATGTTTCAGGTCTTCTTCAAGTTGATTACACAGTTTAATGTTTAGGTCTTCTTCCAAGTTGATTACACAGTTTAATGTTTCAGGTCTTCTTCCATGTTGATTACACAGTTTAATGTTTCAGGTCTTCTTCCAAGTTGATTACACAGTTTAATGTTTTAGGTCTTCTTCTAAGTTGATTACACAGTTTAATGTTTCAGGTCTTCTTAACAGTTTAATGTTTAGGTCTTCTTCCAAGTTGATTACACAGTTTAATGTTTCAGGTCTTCTTCCAAGTTGATTACACAGTTTAATGTTTCAGGTCTTCTTCCAAGTTGATTACACAGTTTAATGTTTCAGGTCTTCTTCCAAGTTGATTACACAGTTTAATGTTTCAGGTCTTCTTCTTCAAGTTGATTACACAGTTTAATGTTTCAGGTCTTCTTCCAAGTTGATTACACAGTTTAATGTTTCAGGTCTTCTTCCAAGTTGATTACACAGTTTAATGTTTCAGGTCTTTTTCCAAGTTGATTGCACAGTTTAATATTTTAAATCTTCTTCCAAGTTGGTTATATAGTTTAATATTTCAGGTCTTCGTCCAAGTTGATTACACAGTTCAATGTTTCAGGTCTTCTTCCAAGTTGATTACACAGTTTAATGTTTACACAGTTTAATGTTCTTCTTCCAAGTTGATTACACAGTTTAATGTTTCAGGTCTTCTTCCAAGTTGATTACACAGTTTAATGTTTTAGGTCTTCTTCCAAGTTGATTACACAGTTTAATGTTTTAGGTCTTCTTTCAAGTTGATTACACAGTTTAATGTTTTAGGTCTTCTTCCAAGTTGATTACACAGTTTAATGTTTCAGGTCTTCTTCCAAGTTGATTACACAGTTTAATGTTTTCAGGTCTTCTTCCAAGTTGATTACATAGTTTAATGTTTTAGATCTTCTTCCAAGTTGATTACACAGTTTAATGTTTCAGGTCTTCTTCTAAGTTGATTACACAGTTTAATGTTTCAGGTCTTCTTCCAAGTTGATTACACAGTTTAATGTTTCAGGTCTTCTTCTAAGTTGATTACACAGTTTAATGTTTCAGGTCTTCAAGTTGATTACACAGTTTAATGTTTAGGTCTTCACAAGTTGATTACACAGTTTAATGTTTTAGGTCTTCTTCCAAGTTGATTACACAGTTTAATGTTTCAGGTCTTCTTCCAAGTTGATTACACAGTTTAATGTTTCAGGTCTTCTTCCAAGTTGATTACACAGTTTAATGTTTCAGGTCTTCTTCCAAGTTGATTACACAGTTTAATGTTTTAGGTCTTCTTCACAGTTTAATGTTGATTCCAAGTTGATTACACAGTTTAATGTTTTAGGTCTTCTTCCAAGTTGATTACACAGTTTAATGTTTCAGGTCTTCTTCTAAGTTGATTACACAGTTTAATGTTTCAGGTCTTCTTCTAAGTTGATTACACAGTTTAATGTTTTAGGTCTTCTTCCAAGTTGATTACACAGTTTAATGTTTTAGGTCTTCTTCCAAGTTGATTACACAGTTTAATGTTTTAGGTCTTCTTCCAAGTTGATTACACAGTTTAATGTTTCAGGTCTTCTTCCAAGTTGATTACACAGTTTAATGTTTCAGGTCTTCTTCCAAGTTGATTACACAGTTTAATGTTTTAGGTCTTCTTCCAAGTTGATTACACAGTTTAATGTTTCAGGTCTTCTTCCAAGTTGATTACACAGTTTAATGTCTTTTCCAAGTTGATTCAGTTTAATGTTTTCTTCCAAGTTGATTACACAGTTTAATGTTTCAGGTCTTCTTCCAAGTTGATTACACAGTTTAATGTTTCAGGTCTTCTTCTAAGTTGATTACACAGTTTAATGTTTCAGGTCTTCTTCCAAGTTGATTACACAGTTTAATGTTTCAGGTCTTCTTCCAAGTTGATTACACAGTTTAATGTTTCAGGTCTTCTTCCAAGTTGATTACACAGTTTAATGTTTCAGGTCTTCTTCCAAGTTGATTACACAGTTTAATGTTTCAGGTCTTCTTCCAAGTTGATTACACAGTTTAATGTTTCAGGTCTTCTTCCAAGTTGATTACACAGTTTAATGTTTCAGGTCTTCTTCCAAGTTGATTACACAGTTTAATGTTTTAGGTCTTCTTCCAAGTTGATTACACAGTTTAATGTTTCAGGTCTTCTTCCAAGTTGATTACACAGTTTAATGTTTTAGGTCTTCTTCCAAGTTGATTACACAGTTTAATGTTTCAGGTCTTCTTCCAAGTTGATTACACAGTTTAATGTTTTAGGTCTTCTTCCAAGTTGATTACACAGTTTAATGTTTCAGGTCTTCTTCCAAGTTGATTACACAGTTTAATGTTTCAGGTCTTCTTCCAAGTTGATTACACAGTTTAATGTTTCAGGTCTTCTTCCAAGTTGATTACACAGTTTAATGTTTCAGGTCTTCTTCAAGTTGATTACACAGTTTAATGTTTCAGGTCTTCTTCCAAGTTGATTACACAGTTTAATGTTTCAGGTCTTCTTCCAAGTTGATTACACAGTTTAATGTTTCAGGTCTTCTTCCAAGTTGATTACACAGTTTAATGTTTTAGGTCTTCTTTAAGTTGATTACACAGTTTAATGTTTTAGGTCTTCTTCCAAGTTGATTACACAGTTTAATGTTTCAGGTCTTCTTCCAAGTTGATTACACAGTTTAATGTTTCAGGTCTTCTTCCAAGTTGATTACACAGTTTAATGTTTCAGGTCTTCTTCAAGTTGATTACACAGTTTAATGTTTCAGGTCTTCTTCCAAGTTGATTACACAGTTTAATGTTTCAGGTCTTCTTCCAAGTTGATTACACAGTTTAATGTTTCAGGTCTTCTTCCAAGTTGATTACACAGTTTAATGTTTTTCTTCCAAGTTGATTCTTGTTTCAGGTCTTCTTAAGTTGATTACACAGTTTAATGTTTTAGGTCTTCTTCCAAGTTGATTACACAGTTTAATGTTTCAGGTCTTCTTCCAAGTTGATTACACAGTTTAATGTTTCAGGTCTTCTTCCAAGTTGATTACACAGTTTCTTCTTCTTCCAAGTTGATTACACAGTTTAATGTTTCAGGTCTTCTTCCAAGTTGATTACACAGTTTAATGTTTTAGGTCTTCTTCTAAGTTGATTACACAGTTTAATGTTTTAAATCTTCTTCCAAGTTCGTTACACAGTTTAATGTTTTAAGTCTTCTTCCAAGTTGATTACACAGTTTAATGTTTTAGGTCTTCTTCCAAGTTGATTACACAGTTTAATGTTTCAGGTCTTCCAAGTTGATTACACAGTTTAATGTTTCAGGTCTTCTTCAAGTTGATTCAGGTCTTCTTCCAAGTTGATTACACAGTTTAATGTTTCAGGTCTTCTTCCAGTTTAAGTTGATTACACAGTTTAATGTTTCAGGTCTTCTTCCAAGTTGATTACACAGTTTAATGTTTCAGGTCTTCTTCCAAGTTGATTACACAGTTTAATGTTTGGTCTTCTTCAAGTTGATTACACAGTTTAATGTTTCAGGTCTTCTTCCAAGTTGATTACACAGTTTAATGTTTCAGGTCTTCTTCCAAGTTGATTACACAGTTTAATGTTTTAGGTCTTCTTCCAAGTTGATTACACAGTTTAATGTTTCAGGTCTTCCAAGTTGATTACACAGTTTAATGTTTCAGGTCTTCTTCTAAGTTGATTACACAGTTTAATGTTTCAGGTCTTCTTCCAAGTTGATTACACAGTTTAATGTTTCAGGTCTTCTTTTAAGTTGATTACACAGTTTAATGTTTCATGTCTTCTTCCAAGTTGATTACACAGTTTAATGTTTCAGGTCTTCTTCAAGTTGATTACACAGTTTAATGTTTTAGGTCTTCTTCCAAGTTGATTACACAGTTTAATGTTTCAGGTCTTCTTCCAAGTTGATTACACAGTTTAATGTTTCAGGTCTTCTTCCAAGTTGATTACACAGTTTAATGTTTCAGGTCTTCTTCCAAGTTGATTACACAGTTTAATGTTTCAGGTCTTCTTCCAAGTTGATTACACAGTTTAATGTTTCAGGTCTTCTTCCAAGTTGATTACACAGTTTAATGTTTCAGGTCTTCTTCCAAGTTGATTACACAGTTTAATGTTTCAGGTCTTCTTCCAAGTTGATTACACAGTTTAATGTTTCAGGTCTTCTTCCAAGTTGATTACACAGTTTAATGTTTCAGGTCTTCTTCAAGTTGATTACACAGTTTAATGTTTTAGGTCTTCTTCCAAGTTGATTACACAGTTTAATGTTTCAGGTCTTCTTCCAAGTTGATTACACAGTTTAATGTTTCAGGTCTTCTTCCAAGTTGATTACACAGTTTAATGTTTCAGGTCTTCTTCCAAGTTGATTACACAGTTTAATGTTTTAGGTCTTCCAAGTTGATTACACAGTTTAATGTTTCAGGTCTTCTTCTTCAAGTTGATTACACAGTTTAATGTTTCAGGTCTTCTTCCAAGTTGATTACACAGTTTAATGTTTCAGGTCTTCTTCTTCAAGTTGATTACACAGTTTAATGTTTTAGGTCTTCTTCTAAGTTGATTACACAGTTTAATGTTTCAGGTCTTCTTCCAAGTTGATTACACAGTTTAATGTTTCAGGTCTTCTTTAAGTTGATTACACAGTTTAATGTTTTAGGTCTTCTTCCAAGTTGATTACACAGTTTAATGTTTTAGGTCTTCTTCCAAGTTGATTACACAGTTTAATGTTTCAGGTCTTCTTCTAAGTTGATTACACAGTTTAATGTTTCAGGTCTTCTTCCAAGTTGATTACACAGTTTAATGTTTTCAGGTCTTCTTCCAAGTTGATTACACAGTTTAATGTTTTATGTCTTCTTCCAAGTTGATTACACAGTTTAATGTTTTAGGTCTTCTTCCAAGTTGATTACACAGTTTAATGTTTTAGGTCTTCTTCTAAGTTGATTACACAGTTTAATGTTTCAGGTTTTCTTCCATGTTGATTACACAGTTTAATGTTTCAGGTCTTCTTCCAAGTTGATTACACAGTTTAATGTTTCAGGTCTTCTTCAAGTTGATTACACAGTTTAATGTTTCAGGTCTTCTTTCCAAGTTGATTACACAGTTTAATGTTTCAGGTCTTCTTCCAAGTTGATTACACAGTTTAATGTTTCAGGTCTTCTTCCAAGTTGATTGAACAGTTTAATGTTTCAGGTCTTCTTCCAAGTTGATTACACAGTTTAATGTTTTAGGTCTTCTTCCAAGTTCATTACACAGTTTAATGTTTCAGGTCTTCTTCCAAGTTGATTACACAGTTTAATGTTTCAGGTCTTCTTCCGTGTTAATTACACAGTTTAATGTTTCAAATCTTCTTCTAAGTTGATTACACAGTTTAATGTTTTATATCTTCTTCCAAGTAAATTATACAGTTTAATGATTTAGCTCTTCTTCCAAGTTGATTACACAGTTTAATGTTTTAGGTCTTCTTCCAAGTTGATTACACAGTTTAATGTTTCAGGTCTTCTTCCAAGTTGATTACACAGTTTAATGTTTCAGGTCTTCTTCTAAGTTGATTACACAGTTTAATGTTTCAGGTCTTCTTCCAAGTTGATTACACAGTTTAATGTTTTAGCTCTTCTTCCAAGTTGATTACACAGTTTAATGTTTTAAGTCTTCTTCCAAGTTGATTACACAGTTTAATGTTTTAGGTCTTCTTCCAAGTTGATTACACAGTTTAATGTTTCAGGTCTTCTTCCAAGTTGATTACACAGTTTAATGTTTCAGGTCTTCTTCCAAGTTGATTACACAGTTTAATGTTTTATGTCTTCTTCCAAGTTGATTACACAGTTTAATGTTTCAGGTCTTCTTCCAAGTTGATTACACAGTTTAATGTTTCAGGTCTTCTTCCAAGTTGATTACACAGTTTAATGTTTCAGGTCTTCTTCCAAGTTGATTACACAGTTTAATGTTTCAGGTCTTCTTCCAAGTTGATTACACAGTTTAATGTTTCAGGTCTTCTTCCAAGTTGATTACACAGTTTAATGTTTCAGGTCTTCTTCCAAGTTGATTACACAGTTTAATGTTTCAGGTATTCTTCCAAGTTGATTACACAGTTTAATGTTTCAGGTCTTCTTCCAAGTTGATTACACAGTTTAATGTTTCAGGTCTTCTTCTAAGTTGATTACACAGTTTAATGTTTCAGGTCTTCTTCTAAGTTGATTACACAGTTTAATGTTTCAGGTCTTCTTCCAAGTTGATTACACAGTTTAATGTTTCAGGTCTTCTTCCAAGTTGATTACACAGTTTAATGTTTAAATCTTCTTCCAAGTTGATTACACAGTTTAATGTTTCAGGTCTTCTTCCAAGTTGATTGCACAGTTTAATGTTTTAAATCTTCTTCCAAGTTGATTACACAGTTTAATGTTTTATGTCTTCTTCCAAGTTGATTACACAGTTTAATGTTTTAGGTCTTCTTCTAAGTTGATTACACAGTTTAATGTTTCAGGTCTTCTTCCAAGTTGATTACACAGTTTAATGTTTTAGGTCTTCTTCCAAGTTGATTACACAGTTTAATGTTTCAGGTCTTCTTCCAAGTTGATTACACAGTTTAATGTTTTAGGTCTTCTTCCAAGTTGATTATACAGTTTAATATTTCAGGTCTTCTTCCAAGTTGATTACACAGTTTAATGTTTCAGGTCTTCTTCCAAGTTGATTACACAGTTTAATGTTTCAGGTCTTCTTCCAAGTTGATTACACAGTTTAATGTTTTAGGTTTTCTTACAAGTAGATTATACAGTTTAATGTTTCAGGTTTTCTTCCAAGTTGAATGCATAGTTTATTGTTTTAGGTCTTCTTCAAGTTGATTACATAGTTTAATGTTTCAGGTCTTCTTCCAAGTTGATTACACAGTTTAATGTTTCAGGTCTTCTTCCAAGTTGATTACACAGTTTAATGTTTTAGGTCTTCTTCCAAGTTGATTACACAGTTTAATGTTTCAGGTCTTCTTCCAAGTTGATTACACAGTTTAATGTTTCAGGTCTTCTTCCAAGTTGATTACACAGTTTAATGTTTCAGGTCTTCTTCCAAGTTGATTACACAGTTTAATGTTTTAGGTCTTCTTCTAAGTTGATTACACAGTTTAATGTTTCAGGTCTTCTTCTTCAGTTTAATGTTTCAGGTCTTCTTCAAGTTGATTACACAGTTTAATGTTTTAGGTTTAAATTATTACAGTTTAATGTTTTAGGTCTTCTTCCAAGTTGATTACACAGTTTAATGTTTCAGGTCTTCTTCCAAGTTGATTACACAGTTTAATGTTTCAGGTCTTCTTCCAAGTTGATTACACAGGTCTTCTTCCAAGTTGATTACACAGTTTAATGTTTCAGGTCTTCTTCCAAGTTGATTACACAGTTTAAAGGTCTTCTTCCAAGTTGATTACACAGTTTAATGTTTCAGGTCTTCTTCTAAGTTGATTACACAGTTTAATGTTTCAGGTCTTCTTCCAAGTTGATTACACAGTTTAATGTTTCAGGTCTTCTTCCAAGTTGATTACATAGTTTAATGTTTTAGGTCTTCTTCAAGTTGATTACACAGTTTCGTGTTTTAGATCTTCTTCCAAGTTGATTACACAGTTTAATGTTTCAGGTCTTCTTCCAAGTTGATTACACAGTTTAATGTTTAGGTCTTCTTCCAAGTTGATTACACAGTTTAATGTTTCAGGTCTTCTTCCATGTTGATTACACAGTTTAATGTTTCAGGTCTTCTTCCAAGTTGATTACACAGTTTAATGTTTTACACAGTTTAATGTTTCAGGTCTTCTTCAGTTGATTACACAGTTTAATGTTTTGATTACACAGTTTAATGTTTAATGTTTAGGTCTTCAAGTTGATTACACAGTTTAATGTTTTAGGTCTTCTTCCAAGTTGATTACACAGTTTAATGTTTCAGGTCTTCTTCCAAGTTGATTACACAGTTTAATGTTTCAGGTCTTCTTCCAAGTTGATTACACAGTTTAATGTTTCAGGTTTAATGTTGATTACACAGTTTAATGTTTCAGGTCTTCTTCCAAGTTGATTACACAGTTTAATGCTTCAGTTCTCTTTCCATGTTGATTACACAGTTTAATGTTTCAGGTCTTCTTCCAAGTTGATTGCACAGTTTAATGTTTTAGGTCTTCTTCCAAGTTGATTACATAGTTTAATGTTTCAGGTCTTCTTCCAAGTTGATTACACAGTTTAATGTTTTAGGTCTTCTTCCAAGTTGATTACACAGTTTAATGTTTCAGGTCTTCTTCCAAGTTGATTACACAGTTTAATGTTTTAGGTCTTCTTCCAAGTTGATTACACAGTTTAATGTTTTAGGTCTTCTTCTAAGTTGATTACACAGTTTAATGTTTCAGGTCTTCTTCCAAGTTGATTACACAGTTTAATGTTTCAGGTCTTCTTGTTGATTACACAGTTTAATGTTTTAGGTCTTCTTCTAAGTTGATTACAGTTTAATGTTTAATGATTACACAGTTTAATGTTTCAGGTCTTCTTCTAAGTTGATTACACAGTTTAATGTTTCAGGTCTTCTTCCAAGTTGATTGCACAGTTTAATGTTTTAGGTCTTCTTCTAAGTTGATTACACAGTTTAATGTTTTAGGTCTTCTTCCAAGTTGATTACACAGTTTAATGTTTCAGGTCTTCTTCCAAGTTGATTACACAGTTTAATGTTTCAGGTCTTCTTCCAAGTTGATTACACAGTTTAATGTTTCAGGTCTTCTTCTAAGTTGATTACACAGTTTAATGTTTCAGGTCTTCTTAAGTTGATTACACAGTTTAATGTTTCAGGTCTTCTTCCAAGTTGATTACACAGTTTAATGTTTCAGGTCTTCTTCTAAGTTGATTACACAGTTTAATGTTTCAGGTCTTCTTCCAAGTTGATTACACAGTTTAATGTTTCAGGTCTTCTTCCAAGTTGATTACACAGTTTAATGTTTGGTCTTTTCAGTTGATTACACAGTTTAATGTTTTAGGTCTTCTTCCAAGTTGATTACACAGTTTAATGTTTCAGGTCTTCTTCCAAGTTGATTACACAGTTTAATGTTTCAGGTCTTCTTCCAAGTTGATTACACAGTTTAATGTTTCAGGTCTTCTTCCAAGTTGATTACACAGTTTTATGTTATAGGTCTTTTTCCATCATGATTACACAGTTTAATGTTTTAGGTTTTCTTACAAGTAGATTATACAGTTTAGCGTTTCAGGTCTTCTTCCAAGTTGATTACACAGTTTAATGTTTCAGGTCTTCTTCCAAGTTGATTACACAGTTTAATGTTTTCAGGTCTTCTTCCAAGTTGATTACACAGTTTAATGTTTTAGGTCTTCTTCCAAGTTGATTACACAGTTTAATGTTTCAGGTCTTCTTCCAAGTTGATTACACAGTTTAATGTTTCAGGTCTTCTTCCAAGTTGATTACACAGTTTAATGTTTCAGGTCTTCTTCCAAGTTGATTACACAGTTTAATGTTTCAGGTCTTCTTCCAAGTTGATTACACAGTTTAATGTTTCAGGTCTTCTTCCAAGTTGATTACACAGTTTAATGTTTCAGGTCTTCTTCCAAGTTGATTACACAGTTTAATGTTTTAGGTCTTCTTCCAAGTTGATTACACAGTTTAATGTTTTAGGTCTTCTTCCAAGTTGATTACACAGTTTAATGTTTCAGGTCTTCTTCTAAGTTGATTAAGTTGATTACACAGTTTAATGTTTTAGGTCTTCTTCCAAGTTGATTACACAGTTTAATGTTTTAGGTCTTCTTCCAAGTTGATTACACAGTTTAATGTTTCAGGTCTTCTTCCAAGTTGATTACACAGTTTAATGTTTCAGGTCTTCTTCCAAGTTGATTACACAGTTTAATGTTTCAGGTCTTCTTCCAAGTTGATTACACAGTTTAATGTTTCAGGTCTTCTTCCAAGTTGATTACACAGTTTAATGTTTCAGGTCTTCTTCCAAGTTGATTACACAGTTTAATGTTTTAGGTCTTCTTCCAAGTTGATTACACAGTTTAATGTTTCAGGTCTTCTTCCAAGTTGATTACACAGTTTAATGTTTCAGGTCTTCTTCCAAGTTGATTACACAGTTTAATGTTTCAGGTCTTCTTCCAAGTTGATTACACAGTTTAATGTTTTAGGTCTTCTTCCAAGTTGATTACACAGTTTAATGTTTCAGGTCTTCTTCCAAGTTGATTACACAGTTTAATGTTTTAGGTCTTCTTCTAAGTTGATTACACAGTTTAATGTTTCAGGTCTTCTTCCAAGTTGATTACACAGTTTAATGTTTCAGGTCTTCTTCCAAGTTGATTACACAGTTTAATGTTTCAGGTCTTCTTCCAAGTTGATTACACAGTTTAATGTTTCAGGTCTTCTTCCAAGTTGATTACACAGTTTAATGTTTCAGGTCTTCTTCCAAGTTGATTACACAGTTTAATGTTTTAGGTCTTCTTCCAAGTTGATTATACAGTTTAATGTTTCAGGTCTTCTTCCAAGTTGATTACACAGTTTAATGTTTCAGGTCTTCTTCCAAGTTGATTACACAGTTTAATGTTTTAAGTCTTCTTCCAAGTTGATTACACAGTTTAATGTTTTAGGTCTTCTTCTAAGTTGATTACACAGTTTAATGTTTTCCAAGGTCTTCTTCTTCTAAGTTGATTACACAGTTTAATGTTTTAGGTCTTCTTCCAAGTTGATTACACAGTTTAATGTTTCAGGTCTTCTTCCAAGTTGATTACACAGTTTAATGTTTTAGGTCTTCTTCCAAGTTGATTACACAGTTTAATGTTTCAGGTCTTCTTCCAAGTTGATTACACAGTTTAATGTTTTAGGTCTTCTTCTAAGTTGATTACACAGTTTAATGTTTCAGGTCTTCTTCCAAGTTGATTACACAGTTTAATGTTTCAGGTCTTCTTCCAAGTTGATTACACAGTTTAATGTTTCAGGTCTTCTTTAAGTTGATTACACAGTTTAATGTTTCAGGTCTTCTTCCAAGTTGATTACACAGTTTAATGTTTCAGGTCTTCTTCTAAGTTGATTACACAGTTTAATGTTTCAGGTCTTCTTCCAAGTTGATTACACAGTTTAATGTTTTAGGTCTTCTTCCAAGTTGATTACACAGTTTAAATGTTGATTACACAGTTTAATGTTTTAGGTCTTCTTCCAAGTTGATTACACAGTTTAATGTTTCAGGTCTTCTTCTAAGTTGATTACACAGTTTAATGTTGATCTTCTTCCAAGTTGATTACACAGTTTAATGTTTCAGGTCTTCTTCCAAGTTGATTACACAGTTTAATGTTTCAGGTCTTCTTCCAAGTTGATTACACAGTTTAATGTTTCAGGTCTTCTTCCAAGTTGATTACACAGTTTAATGTTTCAGGTCTTCTTCCAAGTTGATTACACAGTTTAATGTTTTAAGTCTTCTTCTAAGTTGATTACACAGTTTAATGTTTTAGGTCTTCTTCCAAGTTGATTACACAGTTTAATGTTT
>NC_134832.1:138067365-138159658 GCF_004210375.1 Tachypleus tridentatus | reverse complement strand
AATTTTATTAAATGTAAAGTTAGAATTAGGGGCTTCGAGGTCATTACAGCAAACCATTTCAGTAATCTTCATTCTGATGTTTCAACTGATAAAATTAAACAGTATTTCGTGAACGTTATTAAGGTCTTTTAACAATTATATACAACCGAAGGTCTGCATACGTAAAGACAGTATTTCTGTAACAATGTCACTCAAAAATGTTGACTCTTTTGTATTGAAAGAATGATTTTGTGCAGCGTGTCCTCCAATACATATGTACATATGGAATTTGAATGGCATGTAACTTCAGTCCTCAAGTTACAGATGTTACAAGTCCCTCTGACTACAAGAGGGACTTTAGTAGTGTTAGTATATGTCTAGTTGTAACCTTACAACATCTTGAATCTATCTCTGTTCTGATTACTAGTGTTAGTATATGTCTAGTTTTAACTTTACAACATCTTAAATCTATCTCTGTTCTGATTACTAGTGTTAGTATATGTCTAGTTTTAACTTTACAACATCTTCAATCTATCTCTGTTCTGATTACTAGTAATAGTATATGTCTAGTTGTAAATTTACAACATCTTGAATCTATCTCTGTTCTGATTACTACTGTTAGTATATGTCTAGTTGTAACCTTACAACTACAATCTCCATACCTCAGAACTTTACTAAGAAAGGTTTATAGAAAAGACTTACACATTTTACGTTCTAAATATAGTGTGTACCAGAAATTACACTAGAGGTTTGTTTGTTTTTTGAATTTCGCACAAAGCTACTCGAGGGCTATCTGTGCTAGCGTCCCTAATTTAGCAGTGTAAGACTAGAGGGAAGGCAACTAGTCATCACCACCCACCGCCAACTCTTGGGCTACTCTTTTACCAACGAATAATGGGATTGACCGTCACATTATAACGCCCCCACGGCTGGGAGGGCGAGCATGTTTGGCGCGACTCGGGCGCGAACCCGCGACCCTCGGATTACGAAGTACACGCCTTAACGCGCTTGGCCATGCCGGGCCCTACACTAGAGGAAATAATCTCCCTGATTAAGAACAAAGCATAATATTTAGTAGATAACTCTGTCATTAACTGACATTCAAGTTCTCAATAAGATAATTACTTTCGACTCTTCAAGTTGCAAGTAAACTTTCCTTTTCAAAATGCTGGTATTCCAATTAAGTTATGTTACAACGTTCACTACTCTCAGTCTATTAGATACAATGGAATTAGTTCATCATTTTTCATACTCCAGGCATTTAAACAGAAATTCAAGGAATTCTGTGGAAAACTCAGCAATGATGTTGGTGCACATTATACGTTCAAAAACGGTACAAAATTACATGATTTTTAGGACACTATCGAACAGATTTAACGTATGGACAGTCCTGTATAACAACAACTTAATCTAATTTGAGATAAAACCAATAGAAGGGGGGTCCATAACTAAGGAAAAACAAACATGCAGTTTGCAACACCTTGTAGCCGAACTCAAACAGTTTTTTGGCTTTTGAGACACCAAGCCTGTGAGTGTGGTGCACCCTAATTATAGAAACCAGTACAGGAAAGAAACTGGGGTATGTTAAGGATATCGTGTATCGCGTACCTATGTTGTAACTGTCGCTGAGCTAAAGATCGGGATAACGAACACCGTAACTGTTAACATGCTTGAATGAATGTGTGCTGAATTGTTTTATATATTGGACATGTCGACATGTCAATAAAAGGTGTTTGAGGTGGGATATAATATGTTGAAAACTACATGTTTGTGTTTTATTAATATTTAATTATTGAGTTTTAAAATAGGGAATATAATTGTGAACCACCCGGTATATACTTAATATTAGTCCTATGGCAATTATGAATATAGTACGACATTACGAAATTAGTTTACTAACGTTACTTTTAATGATTTAATTCTATATCGTATTAAATTTGATGTACTTTTCCTCTCTAAGTATTATCATTGTCATTGAGCTTTCTACTTCCTAGAAGCTTATTTTATTTTCTTTCCGGCTTTTACAGAAGGTTTCACGCTATATATTACTTCCTGTAAATGGCTCTATTTATTACTAGAGATACTTGAAGTTATTACGTCTTCAGACACACCAGACATTATGTATAGTATGTTGTTTTCTTCGTATTATATTTAACATTAAACTTTTATGGAAAGTTCAGGTATTATTTTAATTTTTTTCCCATTTTGTCATTATTTTTGTTTTTCCATTTTGTATATTCATAACATATAGTTTCAGATCGCACTATGACTAAATTAGTTGCTTACGTTCAACAACGTTCAAACAGTAACGTGTGTTAAATATAGATGTCTCACTTACCTTCGATGTCAGACAGAATGTATGGCAAAATGTGTTTTGTTTGGTAAAAACCCACAAACTAGGAAGAACTGGAGTAAATTAGGATGTTATAATCTTTCGTTTTTCAAACACATGTCTTGTATGACAAAAGTTGAAACCCACAGCTAACCCATGTACTATTTTTTAAAGTACAAAAGTTGAAGCCCACAGCTAACGCATGCACTATTTTTTAAAGTACAAAAGTTGAAGCCCACAGCTAACACAGGTACTATTTTTAAAGTACAAAAGTTGAAGCCCACAGCTAACACATGTACTATTTTTTTAAAATTACAAAAGTTGAAGCACAGCTAACACATGTACTATTTTTAAAGTACAAACGTTGAAGCCCACAGCTAACACATGTACTATTTTTTAAAGTACAAAAGTTGAAGCCCACAGCTAACACATGTACTATTTTTTAAAGTACAGAAGTTGAAGCCCACAGCTAACGCATGCACTATTTTTTAAAGTACAGAAGTTGAAGCCCACAGCTAACACATGTACTATTTTTAAAGTACAAACGTTGAAGCCCACAGCTAACACATGTACTATTTTTTAAAGTACAAAAGTTGAAGCCCACAGCTAACACATGTACTATTTTTTAAAGTACAGAAGTTGAAGCCCACAGCTAACACATGCACTATTTTTTAAAGTACAGAAGTTGAAGCCCACAGCTAAAAATCGAGTATTACCATTACTTTTTATTTTAAAAAATGTATCTTGAAACATACGTAACTAGAATCTACCTAAGTATCCTGAGTTGGTTGATCGTCGCGAGAAATTATAATAAATACTGACCTAAAGCATCGTTATCAAACAGAGTATGCAGCTGATAAAACAACATAAAGTGTTGTTGTTGTTTTGAATAAAGCACAAAGTTTCACAATAGGCTATCTATGCGCTACCCACTACAGGTATCGAAACCGGGATTTTAGCGTTGTAAGTACGCAGACATACCGCTGAGCCACTAGGGGTCCGAGTAAGAAATGCTAGAGAAGTATATTCAATAGCTATACTTATTCTCAGATTGATTTTTAATTGCACCAAAGTTGCACACTTTACTTTGAACAGAAGTTAATATTAATTAAGCATAATGATATATATAAAACAATTAATTTCAAACATAATAACGAAATATTTAGATTTATTGAAAAGTTAAAGACGTGAAACAAAAGAATCAGTAAACATATAAGTTAATAGCATAATAGGGTTAACGTTATTTGAAATGTTCGCACTACAGTAAACAAGGGGCGTTTGTCCGAGTGGTAGACTAGAAAGTTAGTTTGTCAATAGCATCCAGAGCGACCTGACCGACTGCTCTCGTGTAATAATAAAAAAAATGGTTAGGCTTTGACTGTAATATTTGCATTGCACCCATGCTCCAAACTTCAGGGTGTGTTTTTGCATAATGGGTAACAAACCATGAATCGGTAGGTTTACAAATCCTGAGACACTAAATCTTGCCCTTCACTCACAATAAAGAACAAATACTGAATAAATCACTTATTCATACCACTAGAACCTGAGGAGCCCTCTATATAATATACCTTTTTTCTGTTTTTACTTCAAGTTCCATCAAGTTATGTCTTTATGAGAACGACTTAAACTATTTACTTTAAGGTATTCCGAAAGATCAAGTTACGTGCGTAATCGAAAGCCTCGTGGACGTTCAGCAGGCACTCTATTGGTTATCACCAACACGAGAGTGTATGTGAAAGTTGTAAGTTATACCGAAAAATAAATGAAATTAATGCAATCGTGAAACGAGTTCTGATGAAGAAACACTGGAACGTGAGAGGTTTGTTTGTTAAATTGAATTATTACTTAAGTTACGAAAGTTGAAGAGCTTATGAATAAAAACTGCAATAATTTCCTTTTACGATTAGCAGTGAAATAAGAATAGCTAAAGAAAACATGGAAATTGACTCAGTTGTAGAGTGCGTCAATTTAGAAGCGGTCTTATTCAAACATTAAATATCACCCAAAAAGTAGAGCAATCTTCTAAGAAATCCTCTCAGGTGAAAAAGTTAAAGAAAGGATAATTGATTGAAGTAATCACATTCAATTCTCGCTAAAATTAAAAAAAGAGTTAGCAGTGAAGAAAAAACTAAGGCACGAGGAATAAATTTTAAAACGAGTATACATTTAGTGAGTACATACAAAAACATAACGTAAGGAGGGCTGACTTCTACGGGATAGCAATATATACGTCACTAGAATATTAGGTTTTGAGCCAGAAAGACCTGAAAAAGGTCTTCACAAAGTGACATTAATATAAATTACTACGACTTTAGTTAGGCTGCGCTGGATTTCATTTGACGCTTATAACAGAAGGTTTTCTATATTATGTTAGAAGTTTAGGTGATAAAATCTAAGCGCTGTTTAAGTACCAGTGATAATAGAGGTGTAATGCAAATATAGGTGGAGAGCTCTTACTGGTAGGGATGACATCACAAGTTGCTGGATGACATCACAGGTTGCTCTTGGTGACAACGTATGGAAATGGCGCCCATGTGACACGACACTTGTGAAGAAGATTCTTAGGCACTCTAGGAAGATATTTCAGATTGTGTTGAGAAAATGTCTGATTACACTATCTAACAAAATTTTTACTTTTTCTTGTCCCTGGGCAGAAAGTGTTATTTCCCAATCGCTTATGCCTAAAGTAAATGAAAAAGACCTATTTTTCTCCTCAAACTTTGCTTTTGTGACCTGGGTAATGAAATTTTCAAATTTACTCATTTTCCAGAACATTCCAGGTAGATTCAGTGGTGAGTAGCTGACAGAGAATTTTCAAGAACTTTCTAGAATGTTGTAGAACTTACGAGAATTTTCAAGAATCTTTTAGAATTTTCTAGAACTTTCCATAGTAATATATATACAGGGAAACACATCAGTTTAGTTCTAGCTGCCTAAGTGAACACGTAGATCTATCTGATTTTACCAGAGATGACATCAAGAAGCTGCAAGCATTCTCCAGATGCATTCTGCTATGTATGTGGCTAATTTATTACGACAAGAGTAAAAGTACTCTGTGAAAGAGGAATACAACAGCACCAAGACCTTGCTAGAAGCCTTGAAGTATGATGAGTATAGCTGGAAGGTTATCGGATATTTCAAAATGGTGGCATTTCTGATGGGTCTCCAAAGTGGCTTTACCAAGTTTCTCTGTTATCTTTGCCTTTGAGACAGCATGGACACCGCAGCGCACTACAACAGGAAGCACTGGCCACAACGAGCCGAGTTCTCTGTGGGGTGGCACAATGTCAAGTGTGAGCTACTAGTGGACCTCCAGAAGGTGTTGTTCCCACCATTGCACATAAAATTGGGTCTTATGAAACAATTTATCACAGCTCTTGATAAGGAGCCTGCAGCCTTCATATACCTTCAAAACTTCTTCCCTGAGCTGTCTAAGGCAAAAGTCAAAGCTGGTGTCTTTGTTGGACCACAAATAAAGAAGATCCTAGAGTGCATAGAATTCCCAAAGAAGCTTCGTAGGAAGGGAAAAAAGCTTGTGGCAGCTTTGTCGCAGTGGTTCGGGGCTTCTTGGGCAATCACAAGGCCGTAAAGTATGTGGAACTGGTTGAGGCTCTGGTGAAGAACTATGGCAAAATAAACTGCAGGATATTCCTGAAAATCCATATCCTTGACGCTCATCTTGATAAATTCAAGGAGAACATGGGAGCACACTCAGGAGCAAGGCGAGCGCTTCCACCAAGATATACTTGACTTTGAACACCGCTACCAAGGAGCGTATAACGAAAACATGATGGGAGACTATGTTTGGGGGCTGATACGTGAAAGTGATTTACATTACAGTCGCAAATCTCGAAAATCTACTCACTTCTAAACATTTTTTATAACTTTAGTATAAATACATGTAAATTTTGATTCATATTCAGACCTTATGTAAATGAAAATGAGCAAATTTGCCAGTTTTTACATAGAGAAAAGGTTAATTTCTAAATTTCATTATCCAGGTCACAAAAACAAAATTTGAAGGAAATAATGGCCATTTTCTGTACTTTTACAACATAAGTAATTAAGAAATAACACATACTATCCAGGAACGAAATTTGTGTCACATAGTGTTATCTAACCAGTCCTATCCAACACACGTGAATGCCCGGCATGGCCAGGTGGGTTAAGGCGTTCGACTCGTAATCTGAGGGTCTCAGGTTTGAATTCTGGTCGCACCAAACATGCTCGCCCTTTCAACCGTGGGGGCGTCATAATGTCCCGGCCAATCCCACTATTTATTGGTAAAAGAGTAGCCCAAGAATTGACGGTCGGTGGTGGTGACTAGATGCCTTCCCTACACTGCAAAATTAGGGACGGCTAGCGCAGATAGCCCTCGAGTAGCTATGCGCGAAATTCTAAAACAAACGAACAATCCAACACACACACACGCACTGAATTGTAACTAAAATTGGTTTAAAATTTACTCAAGAAGTCAGTCCTTGTGGAAAGTCCTAGGGCCAGCCATCTATATTTCAGGCATCCCAGCTACCTTGGAAAGATTGAGTTAATATCCCATCTGTAAACGTCAATGATCCCCGATTAAGGTCTCTTGGAAAATATGTGAAGGATTTATTTGTTAAGTAGGCAGTTCGTAATTGCCATAAGCTTGCTGATTATACTGCACACGTGTGAATAGTATATTCCTGGATTATACTCGAATTGCTTTATAATCCGGTTATATTACGCATGTCTGAGTAATATATACAATGAAAGTACAACCCGTTTGAATAACATGTATCTTGATAACAATGCAAATGTTGGTGTAATATACACAAACTGCCCATGTCTCAATATAATATACAAGAACTGGTTTGAACATGTCTAAATATTATATACTCTAATTATACGACACTTATCGAAATGATATAAAAACAGATTATACGATACTTGTCCTAAAATTGTATATACTGATAACACAGCATGAGTTTGCATAATATACACTGCCTATACTGCACATGACTGAATAATATACACTGCCTATACTGCACAAGACTGAATAATATCCATACAATGGTAATACTGTACATGTCTGAATAATATCCATACAATGATAATACTGTACATGTCTGAATAATATCCATACAATGATAATACTGCACATGACTGAATAATATCCATACAATGGTAATACTGTACATGTCTGAATAATATCCATACAATGATAATACTGCACATGACTGAATAATATCCATACAATGATAATACTGCACATGACTGAATAATATCCATACAATGATAATACTGTACATGTCTGAATAATATCCATACAATGATAATACTGTACATGTCTGAATAATATCCATACAATGATAATACTGCACATGACTGAATAATATCCATACAATGATAATACTGCACATGACTGAATAATATCCATACAATGGTAATACTGTACATGTCTGAATAATATCCATACAATGATAATACTGCACATGACTGAATAATATCCATACAATGGTAATACTGTACATGTCTGAATAATATCCATACAATGATAATACTGCACATGACTGAATAATATCCATACAATGATAATACTGCACATGACTGAATAATATCCATACAATGATAATACTGTGCATGTCTGAATAATATCCATACAATGATAATACTGTACATGACTGAATAATATCCATACAATGATAATACTGCACATGACTGAATAATATCCATGCAATGATAATACTGTACATGTCTGAATAATATCCATACAATGATAATACTGTACATGTCTGAATAATATGCACAGCTACTATATTTATATCTAAATATTATATATAAAGGTTATATTGTAACAATATGAATAACAAATACACTGGCTCTACTGTAAACCTCTGATTTGTCTTCTATGGTGTTTTGTGACAATAAACATTCAGAAATCCTTAAGTTTTCTATGGTGTTTTGTGATAATAAACATTCAGAAATCCTTAAGTTTTCTATGGTTGTTTGTGACTATAAACATTCAGAAATCCTTAAGTTTTCTATGGTGTTTTGTGATAATAAACATTCAGAAATCCTTAAGTTTTCTATGGTGTTTTGTGACAATAAACATTCAGAAATCCTTAAGTTTTCTATGGTGTTTTGTGACAATAAACATTCAGAAATCCTTAAGTTTTCTATGGTGTTTTGTGATAATAAACATTCAGAAATCCTTAAGTTTTCTATGGTGTTTTGTGACAATAAACATTCAGAAATCCTTAAGTTTTCTATGGTTGTTTTGTGACAATAAACATTCAGAAATCCTTAAGTTTTCTATGGTGTTTTGTGACAATAAACATTCAGAAATCCTTAAGTTTTCTATGGTGTTTTGTGACAATAAACATTCAGAAATCCTTAAGTTTTCTACGGTTGTTTGTGACAATAAACATTCAGAAATCCCTAAGTTTTCTATGGTGTTTTGTGACAATAATCATTCAGAAATCCTTAAGTTTTCTATGGTGTTTTGTGACAATAAACATTCAGAAATCCTTAAGTTTTATATATGCTTCAAAGAAACTATACATACAATTACGGTGTTTCATTTTTAACGAGTTTGTCAATTGTATTACAACTTATATTCAAAGAGTGGACTCATTTGACATTTAAACCGTAAAAAATCTTTTTAAAGTAATAACTTCAGTGTTAAAACAAATATTATAAAACTATGAAAGATAATTAGGAACAAATACGGTTATCTTGTGTTGATTATTCGGTAATTAATTTTACTTAACATTTCACAAAACTAACTAACTTATCATTGCTAGAATAGTTAGCTATAAGTTAAATAAAATTGTAAATTTGAGTTGATTATAAAATATTTGTGAGGACTTTCATGAGTGGGTTTTTAACAGATATTAAACTAATGTTATCCTGATGCTCACAAGTGACACAGCGGTTTATCTGCTAATTTACAACACTAGAAACCGGTTTCGATACCCCATAATAGGCAGAGTGTAGATTCCTCAATGTGTACGTATGCTCTTAATTAGAAACAAACAACGTTACCCTGATTTGTGGCAATCTGATTGCAGTCGTTGTCATGACTAGTAGCCCGTACGATCTCCTAAGCATAATTATTAATTACTTGCTAAGTCGCGTAATAAAACTAGATACTAATTTCTAAGTAGTTTTACCAAATGTTTGTATTTGATTTCATGTTTCGGCTGCGAGCCTGCTGCCATCTTCAGGGAAGTTCCAAGATGGATTATTTTTGTGTTGATAGTGATTCGACTACGTGAGTGAAATAATAATCAGTGATGTCGAGAAACCCACTTGTTGAGAAATTTACATGCAAAAACGGCTCGTTTGGGTTGAGAAAATATTTTACATAGAAGAGCGAACAACGTTTCGACCTTCTTCGGTCATCGTCAGGTTCACAAACCGACGATTACTGTGGTTTGGGTTGGTTTGTTTTATTCCATTGGTATGACTGGCTGTTTCGGACAGATCCTTCTTAAAGTCATATATAATTACTGTACACACCAGTTCTAACGCTACTCTGTACTGCCCTAATTTAGCAGTGTAAGACGAGAGGGAAGGCAGCTAGTCATCACCACCCACCCCCAACTCTTGGGCTACTCTCTTACACACGAATAGTGGGATTGACCGTAACATTATAACGCCCCCACGACTAAAAGGGCGAGCATGTTTGGCGCGACGTGGATGCGAACCCGCGACCCTCGGATTACAAATCGCACGCCTTAACACGCTTGGCCATGCGTTCCATAAGGAAGGAAAGCCAATAAATAAACCTAATAGCCACTGATCAATCAACCTGACCAGCTGAGTAGGCAAAAATCTTGAAAGAATAATCTGTAACAGACTCTCCACATTTTTGAAGATAACATCAAAATTACCAGAAGAACAAAATCACAAACAACTGACCACTTAGTCAGACTAACCGAAGAGATTATAGACAGTTTTAACAAAAAACAATGCACTGTCGCCTGCTTTCTTGACATTGAGAAAGCATTCAACACTGTATGGCACAACGTTCTAAGGTTCCTTATGAATGAAATGGGACTACAGCGAGGAATTATTCGCTGGTTATCCAACTTTTTGGAAAATAGAAAATGTAGAGGGAACCTTGTCTGAGTACTTTACTCCAGAAGCTGGCGTTCCTCAGGGAGGGATGGTTAGCCCTATACTCTTCATCATGTATGTAAACAATTTGCTACTGAAGGATCCTAATCATGGATTATTCTCACAGTTCGCTTATGATGTGGCAGTCTGGAAAAGTGCCACAACACCAACAATAGCAGCCACAAACATACAACCGCAACTAAATAGAATAAGTGAATACTGTCAAAAATGCAAAATAAAAATAAATACAGCAAAACATAACTCATAGTCTTTACGAAGCTGACAAACACAAATATTACAGCCTGAAATATATATAAATGGAACATTACTTCCGATTGCTACATCGGGAAAATGTCTAGATCTAACCTATGACTCACAATTAACACGGATTAACCATTTAAATGAAATTAAAAGTAAAGTCTGGCGAAGAACCAACTATGTTAGGAGTCTAACTGGCAAGAATAATGGGATATCAACAGACAACATACTAAAAATTTACAAAACATACATGAGACCAGTAATCGACAATGCAGCTCCAGCATGGATAACTGTAAGTGACAAAACAATTAAAACCAAGCTACAATACAAAACTCACTCCTCACAATAGTATACAGAGTTCCCAGAGCAACATCATCCAAATTTATACATAAATATTCAAACATACCAACCATACCTGACAGACTCCTACATAGTACAATAACGTATTTTGATAAAAAATTGGATGAAAAACGAATTGCTATGCGAACTAGACAGATACCTCATACATAATGAAGATCGTCCTAAACACCTCTCCCCGATCAACATGTATCTGAAACCCAAAAATAAATAAATGGAAAAATAAAAATAAAATATCATAATAATAAATAGAGAGAGAGAGGGAAAAAAAAGGCCGCCATCAAACTAGACTTCCCACACCAACCAACATTGCATGACCATATAAGTAAAGGAAGGAAGAGAAGGTCAAAGGGCACCTGACCCTCCATATGATACCCAAATCTCAAAATCCCAAGAAATCAATGTGCAGAGAGGTAAGTTAAACTCTTTCTTCGGAAACGTTAATGTTCGTTGAGATTACAGACATTTGCACAGTCAGTTGATAATTGTATCACATTTTACGTTAGGTTACATTAATAGGCAATAGATGGCAGCAGCTTTGGTGAATACTGGCACTAATGTTGTTTTTAATTAAGCACAAAGCTACGCAATTGGCTATTTGTGCTCTGCCCATCACGGGTATCGAAACCCGAATTTTAACGTTGTAAGTCCGCAGATATACCGCTGAACCACTGGGGTGGGCCTAGTGTTATAGGGATGTTCATTGCTGACATATTTGGGAGGTTGGAGAGGAGGCAACACCGAAGTTTGAAATGATAGACTAGAGGAAAGGCAGCTAGCTAGTAAACAGCCCTCCCACCAAAGTTTAGGCTATTGTTTCTAACCTGAAAGTGGGACTTGATCTTCACTTTTATGGTAGCGCGTGACGATCTTTTGTGGTAACGGGACTCGAATTATGAGTCCAAAGATTGAACAGTCTTGAAATTCTTGATGACGAGAAACCCACTTGAATTAAAAATGTATCTCAGGACGGCTGGTATGGGTATTAACACTTGTATTGAAAAGGAAAGAACAACGTTTCGACCTTCCTAGGTCATCTTCAGGTCAAGAAAGCTTGAGTTTGAATGTGCCCGTTGACGGACACATGTCTTACGGATGGGAGTATAACCGGGTACGGAATTGTAGGGTGTGTTGCAGGTGGATGTTGTGCTATTAATTAGTATAGGTATATTATATTATATGTATGTTAATTAGTATAGGTATAAAGATGTTCCTTTATATTGGTTTAATAATTTAATGATTTCCATATGATCACATAGGTTAAACATAACAATCACAGTACCTTATTCCTAAATGTATACAAATTGTAGAACAATAATCACAGTACCTTATTCTTAAATTATCAAATAGATTATCCACTCTAATCATAGTTTATTATTTCTATTCTTTTCTTCTAAATTATCATATAAATTAGATACACCAATCACAAACATTTAGTAGTAATTTTATCTACCAATGTTCCACAGACTTCCAATAACCCATTGTACTGTCATCTTATTTTAAAATGATTTTTAGACAAACATCTAGTAAAGTACTCGCCATAATATTGCTCCTCAATATTCCGAAGTATACCTCTGACAACCAGTAATCTTACTGATCTCAGTTTATGTCAGACTTTTAAAAGTAGTTCAGGGTAATGACATTTCTTCTTTTGCTTAATCAGATTTCTATCAGACAATGCCACAATTACCTTTCTTGTTTTCAAACAACCCTCTAACGAACCATTACAGTATAAATTTTACAGTATTCTTCGCTCTCCTTGTTCTAAAACAGGAGTTTAACAAACCACTTTACAGTATCTTATTGTTGTAAAACATGACTTTAACAAATCATCTGACAGTATTCTTGGCTTTCTTTATAAAACAGGGCTTTAACAAACCATCTGATAGTATTCTTCGCTTTCCTTGTAAAACAGGACTTTAACAAACCATCTAACAGTATTCTTGGGTTTCCTTGTAAAACAGTACTTTGACAAACCATCTGACAGTATTCTTGGCTTTCCTTGTAAAACAGGACTTTAACAAACCGTCTGACAGTATTCTTGGCTTTCCTTGTAAAACAGGACTTTAACAAACCATCTGACAGTATTCTTAGCTCTCCTTGTTCTAAAACAGGCCTCTAACAAGCCATCTAACAGTATTCTTAGCTCTCCTTGTTCTAAAACAGACCTCTAACAAGCCATCTAACAGTATTCTTAGGTCTCCTTATTCTAAAACTGACCTCTAACAAGCCATCTAACAGTATTCTTAGGTCTCCTTGTTCTAAAACAGACCTCTAACAAACCATCTGACAGTATTCTTGGCTCTCCTCGTAAAACAGGACTTTAACAAACCATCTGACAGTATTCATGGCTCTCATTGTAAAACAGGACTTTAACAAACAATCTGACAGTATTCTTAGGTCTCCTTGTTCTAAAACAGATCTCTAACAAACCATATGATTGTATTCTTAGCTTTCCTTCTAAAACAGGATTTTAACAAACCATCTGACAGTATTCTTAGCTCTCCTTGTTCTAAAACAGACTTCTAACAAGCCATCTAGCAGTATTCTTAGGTCTCCTTGTAAAACAGGACTTTAACAAACCATCTGACAGTATTCTTAGCTCTCCTTGTTCTAAAACAGGCCTCTAACAAGCCATCTAACAGTATTCTTAGCTCTCCTTGTTCTAAAACAGACCTCTAACAAGCCATGTAACAGTATTCTTAGGTCTCCTTATTCTAAAACTGACCTCTAACAAGCCATCTAACAGTATTCTTAGGTCTCCTTGTTCTAAAACAGACCTCTAACAAACCATCTGACAGTATTCTTGGCTCTCCTCGTAAAACAGGACTTTAACAAACCATCTGACAGTATTCATGGCTCTCATTGTAAAACAGGACTTTAACAAACAATCTGACAGTATTCTTAGGTCTCCTTGTTCTAAAACAGATCTCTAACAAACCATATGATTGTATTCTTAGCTTTCCTTCTAAAACAGGATTTTAACAAACCATCTGACAGTATTCTTAGCTCTCCTTGTTCTAAAACAGACTTCTAACAAGCCATCTAGCAGTATTCTTAGGTCTCCTTGTAAAACAGGACTTTAACAAACCATCTGACAGTATTCTTAGCTCTCCTTGTTCTAAAACAGGCCTCTAACAAGCCATCTAACAGTATTCTTAGCTCTCCTTGTTCTAAAACAGACCTCTAACAAGCCATGTAACAGTATTCTTAGGTCTCCTTATTCTAAAACTGACCTCTAACAAGCCATCTAACAGTATTCTTAGGTCTCCTTGTTCTAAAACTGACCTCTAACAAACCATCTGACAGTATTTTTGGCTCTCATTGTAAAACAGGACTTTAACAAACCATCTGACAGTATTCTTAGCTCTTCTTGTTCTAAAACAGATCTCTAACAAACCGTCTGACAGTATTCTTGGCTCTCCTTGTAAAACAGGACTTTAACAAACCATCTGACAGTATTCTTAGCTCTCCTTGTTTTAAAACAGGCCTCTAACAAGCCATCTAACAGTATTCTTAGCTCTCCTTGTTCTAAAACAGACCTCTAACAAGCCATCTAACAGTATTCTTAGGTCTCCTTATTCTAAAACTTACCTCTAACAAGCCATCTAACAGTATTCTTAGGTCTCCTTGTTCTAAAACTGACCTCTAACAAACCATCTGACAGTATTTTTGGCTCTCATTGTAAAACAGGACTTTAACAAACCATCTGACAGTATTCTTAGCTCTTCTTGTTCTAAAACAGATCTCTAACAAACCGTCTGACAGTATTCTTGGCTCTCCTTGTAAAACAGGACTTTAACAAGCCATCTAACAGTATTCTTCGCTCTCCTTGTAAAACAGGATTTTAACAAACCATTTGAAAGTATTCTTACCTTTACTTGTTTTTAGATAGAGCTTTAACAAAGTACATTACAGCAGTCTTACTTCTTGATATTCTTAGACAGATGCTCAGCCAATCACCGCACAAGTGGAGACTGTTATCCGATTCTCTGACATCAGTAGATTAATAACCTGTACTCTGTTGTGTACCATTGTGAATTTCGTACAAAATGTTACACAGTAGATTTCACACCAGTTTTCCTATTGGCAGCTCATATCATTGTTTGGATGGACGTTCTTTGATGGATTTTCACTGTGAGTTTTTATTTTTAACGTTTCGGGTTATTCTTCGCATTTTATCTTACTTTAGAAGTCGTGTCCTGCTGAGCATTTGGTTGTCTCTTTTCTTGGTGAAATCGACATTTTAGTGGATTTTTATATCTGTAAAGATATTATTACCATCATATCTCTACAATCTCCTACATTTCAAGGTATCGATTTATCCATCGTTTAACAATGGATGGTATATCCCTATTGTGTATATGGTATATCCCTATTGTGTATACTCTTCCACGTTAAGTGTTGTCCCTCTCTCGTTCATCCATCTTTACACTTCCCCACAGCTTCTGCTTCTTCTTTCTCCATCTTTACACCCTCCACCCCCCCCCGTATTGCATTATATACTTATCTGCCATCATTATCCCCCCTTCCTGACTCAGAAGATAGTTTGAGAGCTGGTAACTCTGAAAATGGATCTTCAATACCTGCTGTAAACAGAGCACATCTAATCTATCGTGTAACCTTTTGCTTAATAACAAACAAAGTGTTATTCCTTTATTTAATATCTCTGGATTTTCCAAACTTATGTCTTATATTAGCTTTCTTTCCCACACACCCTTCACATATTGTTCTACACCCGCCCATTTCGCTTTATGTATATTTTTATTTTCTGACACTAGCCATTTCTGGTTTAAAAAAATTTAACTTTCTTTTTCAATATTACCATATGATGTCATTCACTTCCTGTGTTCTTCATCCTCTAAATCACTCGATGTGTTTTCTCTCCTTCCTATCTTCGCCTTTCGTTTGATATTTTAGCGGGTTCGTAGCCTAAACATTCAAATTAACGGTATGCTTACCCATGTATCCATCAATGTATCTTGTTACGTCTCTTAGCTTCCTTTCCACAATGATATGTATATCCACTGTTCATTATCACGTTCCATTCCAAATACATTTTACACATATTCGATTTAGTTTTACACACTCAACCATTAAACAAGACACTCTTACTCTAAAATAAAATTATTCGATTTATTTTTACACACCCAACCATTAAACAAGACACTTTTACTCTAAAATAAAATAATTCGATTTATTTTTACACACTCAACCATTAAACAAGACACTTTTACTCTAGAATAAAATACCATTACATACACTTCTATGTCGTCTCAAAATTCAACTTACAGTTCTTCCATTTTACGCGTATCCTTGCATTAAATACATTTCTTCTTTTTACGTTTTGCATTATAAAAACGAGTTCGAATCCCCGTCGCACCAAACGTGCTCGCCCTTTCAGCCGTGGGGCCGTTATGATATTCAGTCAATACCACTACAGTAAAACAGGACCCGGCATTGCCAAGTGAGTTAAGGCGTGCTACTTGTAATCTGACGGTCGCGGGTTCGCATCCCCGTCGCGCCAAACATGCTGGCCCTTTCAGCCGTGGAGGCGTTATAATTTGACGGTCAATCCCACTATTCGTTGGTAAAAGAGTAGCCCAAGAGTTGGCGATGGGTGGTGATGACTAGCTGCCTTCCCTCTAGTTTTGCACTGCTAAATTAGGGACGGCTAGCACAGATAGCCCTCGAGTAGCTTTGTGCGAAATTCAAAACTAACAAACAAGCAGTAAAACAGTAGCTCAAGAGTTGGCGGTGGGTGGTGATGACTAGCTGCATTCTCTCTAGTCTTACACTGCAAAATTATGGACGGCTAGCGCAGATAGCCCTCGTGTAGCTTTGCGCGAAATTAAAAAAACAAACAAACAGACAAACCGTAGCACTATTCTTTCTAGTTACATAAAATATTCTCTCTCTCGCGCGCCCCCTAGTGTCACAGCAGTGTGGCTGCAGAATTATAGAAAACATTTTCTTCACACCTGAAGGAACGCGAGATAAAATTTCAGCTGCCTATCAACACAAATCCTACTATGTGTTATTTTAGCATCTGACGCTCAACTGAACTTTCAAACCGTCAAAACAAAAAATAATATTGAACATTCCATAAACAAATAAATTATAATCATATATCTTCTTTGTTGTTGTTGTTTTATATGTTTTCAAAAACTTTAAAAGCTCATTTTTGGGCTAATTCTGTTAGTTTCAGACCAGCAACTGGACTGTATTTGTTATAACAGAGGGAAATCGTGCCAAAATAAAACAAAAATACCAGAACGTACTAATCGATTAAATCAGTCAATACCAATATTCCACAATGGCTTTCTGGCAACCATAAGAAAACGCGAGAGTTTGTCTCAAGAAAACTGTGTTAATCAAGTAGAAAAAAATAGACATCCAGAACACCTGGTGAAAATCGAAGTACTTATGGATTACGGGGACTGTTAGAATCTTGCTTAAATGGGACATTAAAAAGTACTTAAAATATTTCCTCTGGCTTATCTTAGAATAGAAGTCATTTGCTACATATGCATATGTGTGAGCGCGTGTTTCTTGGTGATAAAATATAGATTTTTTTGTGCTTTCACTATTCGTCGATGAAATCTTTAAATATTTCAGCTTCAAAGAGTAAATACAGGTTTCCAGTGTTATTTTAAATGTAAAAGAAATACCCGGTAGAGGGCATACTGTTTCTACTGTCACTATTTACTGTTAACATTGTATTCATCGATCCATATTAGCTAATATTTATTCAGTTTCAACCATTTTGATACTGTTTCGTTTACGTTTTTAGATTATTAGCATTCTCACTTTGGCATACTTATGAAAACAGTAAATAAAGTCGAAATTACTGAATATCTTGTTGCAAAAGACGAAATAACATGACGATGGTGTTCATATTTAATTTAAGTATTCTACATTGTAGCAGGATCATTTGTTATAATATCTATATTCATTATGATGGAAGTGGTACTAATAAAACTTAACACTTCGAAACTGCATTACGATATATTCTTCACAGTACTTAATGGGTTGCTTTCTATTCTAAATTGTAGTAGGAAATATATATAACGCACATGCGCTGCACTAAACTGTATTCAAATCAGTACTTATATTAATTTGTTATATTCTACAACGTTAATTTGTTATATTCTACAATGCAGTATAAATGACACTTTACGCACGACACATCACGTCACTCTGTATTTGAGGCTTTATTTAATGTAATATTGTATACTTTAGGTTGTAGTAAGAATTACACTAATCATACACAATACAAAATACACTGCACTACATTGTGTTCGAACCAGGATAACAGGGATGGAACTTGTGCGACACGCTGCATTACATTGTACCTGAAATTGTATCTGATATACGTTCCATTACCCTATGTTATAGCAACAATGTGTGTAACATCTTCCACGCTGTATTGTACTAATGAGATACCTCATGATGGGTTTCACGTGTTATTACCGACTTATTTACAGATTATGATATATATATACGTTTCTTAATGCACAAACACGTATCATTTTTATTCTACATTCTTCGAAACTGATTTATCACTTGACAAAACACTTTAAAGTAAATAAAGGTTGTCAACATTTATTTGGTTTTCTTGTCTTTATTTTCAACAACAATGTGACAACAATATTGTAAAAACAGCCCTGATAAATCTCCTCGCTTCAATTTTCCATCAGCAATGTAACGTTAACCTCGTGAGAACACTTCTTATGATAATTTGAAATTAACGTTTTGGTAGACGTTCCATTTGTAACCAACAATGACAACAAAGTCGAAGCTGCCAATTTAGGAAAACTCTAATGTTTTATTAATAGAAAATGCATTAAGTCATCCTGATTAAAATAAAAAATAGAGCTTAGAGTTTCACACAATATGTTAATTTAACCTGAAACGTCTGCATTGTTCCTCTAGTTTCACCTTTCGTAACCACCACTACAATTCTCTTTGTCTGATCATGGCACGTTTCATCATGACAACTTGCCTAAACAGACACTCCACAGTGGGAGTCATAAAAAGACGATAATGGCTCCTTATTATCGATTAATCCCAGCCAATAGGCGTCTACTTCTGACTAATATTTTTCCTTGTGATGCTTCAATGAACCTCTGCTCACTGCACTTTGCTCAAGGCATAATATGGTATATATTCGGAAGTTTTAGCCATCCACCCTTTCTTCCATCGATGTATTTATTTAGGCTGTTCATCTTGGATTGTTTCATTCACAATATAGTTGTTGGTTAAACTATTGTTGTGCTTTCGTTTGTCGTACTGAGTTTAAATATGACCCAACACAATAACCTTGAGATGACCTTTTAACCCTTCATAAGTGAGGGATTTACTAAGTGTATACTTAACCATGTTTGTTAAATCAAGATTTCCACGTACTCTTTTAAAACTTACGATACGAGATACAGACTGACGGCATTCAACTGGCAATAAATAGAACCTTCGTAAACAAGAAATAGACAGCGAGGGAAAAGGATAGACAGAAAAGGGTAGGAAAGAAAATGAGTGGGAGAGAAAAAACAAAACGAAAGAAAAAGTAGATGGCAAGAGAAAGAAAGAAACCAGAGAGAAGAGAGAGATACGTTTCAATGAATTTATTTGTTTATTTGTTTTGGAATTTCGCACAAAGCTAGCCGTTCCTAATTTAGCAGTGTAAGACTAGAGGGAAGGTAGCTAGTCATCACCACCCACCGCCAACTCTTGGCCTACTCTTACCAACGAATAGTGGGATTGACCGTAACATTATAACGCCCCCATGGCTGAAAAGGCGAGCATGTTTGGCGCGACTGGGATGCGAACCCGCGACCCTCGGATTGCGAGTCGCACGCCTTAACACGCTTGGCCGTGCAGGGCCCCGTTTCAATGAAAGAATGACAGAATAAAACAAACATAAGCATATAAATGTGCAAAGACAGATTTAGATATTCAAATAAATTTAGGGATGTATTCAAACAAACTGTCGCAGGTGTTAAAAAGTCGCACACAGAGAGAGACAGAGTAAGGCATGCAAAAGAAGATAATAAACTATGTATGACAGTCAAATAATGGCAGAGTCTGACAGGTAGAATAAAACAAACAGAAAAAAAAGACATGTGTATGTATATAAACAAAAGAAAGATAGGTGTATATTTTGTGTATTTTCTTACAGCAAAGCCACATCGGGCTATCTACTGAGCCCACCGAGGGGAATCGAACCCCTGATCTTAGTGTTGTAAATCCAAAGACATACCGCTGTACTAGCGAGGGGGCGGGGAAGATAGGTAAAGAACCAGGTATACAGAAAGAGTTGATTATACCGAAAATATTTATAAGGAATCTAAGTAAAAGTAGAAACGATTTTGTTAAGGTGTGTTTTTGGCATAATCACTTATTTAACACTTGTTCACCTTCACGAAGCGTGTCGTTGTTACTATTAGGTTAATTGCATGTTTAGGAATATGTATACTTTAAATAAACTATTTATTTCTCCACCTTTCGGAAGTTCTGGATATACCATTTTATCAGAGCGTTTAATCTAATATAAAAGGCCAGTACTGTTTGTTTGTTTGTTTTTGAATTTTGCGCAAAACTACACGAGGGCTAGGACCGCTATCCGTCCACAATGTAGCAGTGTAAGTCTAGAAGGAAGACAGCTAGTCATCGCCGGGCATTATTTGAAGAACTAGACATAATTCGAATAAACTGAAATCTTTGGATAACGAGATTTGTAAACACGTTAAAATCAGTATAAAAAATACTATAAAACAGATATCAGTTTATCAGACTTTGATATACATTCGTTTAAATTAAATTCTCTTAGATTCTCAATTTACGTGAAACATCACAGAAATACAGGTTTTACTGACCTGATAAAAAACAAACCGTGATTAAGAAAATGACTTTTCTGATAGGCAATCGTTTAAAAAACATTAAAACGTTTAAAGAAATATTGTAGTATTATCAGAGAGATAACCACTTCTAATCCAATCATTATTATTGGTAATTTTATTAAATGTAAAGTTAGAATTAGGGGCTTCGAGGTCATTACAGCAAACCATTCCAGTAATCTTCATTCTGATGTTTCAACTGATAAAATTAAACAGTATTTCGTGAACGTTATTAAGGTCTTTTAACAATTACATACAACCGAAGGTCTGCATACGTAAAGACAGTATTTCTGTAACAATGTCACTCAAAACTGTTGACTCTTTTGTATTGAAAGAATGATTTTGTGCAGCGTGTCCTCCAATACATATGTACATATGGAATTTGAATGGCATGTAACTTCAGTCCTCAAGTTACAGATGTTACAAGTCCCTCTGACTACAATCTCCATACCTCAGAACTTTACTAAGAAAGGTTTATAGAAAAGACTTACACATTTTACGTTCTAAATACAGTGTGTACCAGAAATTACATTAGAGGTTTGTTTGTTTTTTTGAATTTCGCACAAAGCTACTCGAGGGCTATCTGTGCTAGTCGTCCCTAATATAGCAGTGTAAGAATAGAGGGAAGGCAGCTAGTCATCACCACCCACCGCCAACTCTTGGGCTACTTTTTTCTAACAAACAGTGAGATTGATCCCAACGTTATAGCGTCCCCACGGCTGAAAGGACGAGCATGTTTGGTGTAACAGGGATTCGAACTCTAGACCCTCGGATTACTTAGCCATGCAGGGTCCTTAAAGGCCAGTAATCTATTTGAAATTTACAAAGCCGCTTCCCACAAAGAGGATATAAAAACATATACCTCATATCAGTTGATTTACAAAGCAGCTTCCCACAAAGAGGGTATAAAAACATATACCTCATATCAGTTGATTTACAAAGCATCTTCCCACAAAGAGGGTATAAAAACATATACCTCATATCAGTTGATTTACAAAGCCGCTTCCCACAAAGAGGGTATAAAAACATATACCTCATATCAGCTGATACTTTTCATTTTTAAAGAAATAACAGTATTATTAATACCATTTTTATGTTTATGTGTTTGAGGGTATCGCTATTTTTATGTCATATTCTCGATATTTTTGAAGAATTATTAAAGTGCTAAGTATTCAGCCAATTGCAACTGACTGAAACTTAATCTATTTGATTGTAGCAAAGCGCAAAGCTACACAATGGGTTATTTGTACTCAACCCACCTGGATGTTAGCGTTATAAGTTGTGAGACTTACCGCAAAGCGGCCAACAATTGAAACAGTTTCCGACGTAAAATGTGGACTTTATTATAATTAAACAAAATAATTTAAGTGGGACATTTGAAACTATTCTGGTTATTAGACGGGCTTTACGTACACGTCGCTGAGGTATTTAAAACAATTATACAACAATGAAACTATTTCTTATGTGTATGATACTGAAAAAAAAACACATTTTATTACACGATGTGCAACCCCCAATTTTGCAAAATATTTATTCTGTGTGCATATAGATTTACAACAAGGGTTAAGATTTTCCCGTTTCGAGTGTACAGAAAAAATATTTGGCAGCTGAATTTGCTGCGCGTAGTGGAGCCAAACGAAGGTGAAGAGGTCACACATAGGTTGGGCGTTTACGTAGTATTTGACATTTTTTGTCTTTCGACAAAACAAAAATAAATAATTCAACGGACAAGACTGTAAGTCGCTCATAGCCACCACGCACTGTCGTGCCTAACAATTGCTGGCGCCCCGAGTGAGCACTGGCACAACTGGTAATCAGCTGGTATGTATAACAATGATTTTCGTACCACAGGAAATCTTTGTCAAGAGGTAAAAATGCTGTGTATATTACACTATAGTTACCGACCATTTAAATACTCCTTGGTAACTTAATGTAAAGCGCGGGCTTATAACGCTAAAAATTGGGTATCGAAACCTACGGTGAGCCGTAAACAGAGGGACCCTTGGTTAGCTCTGTGCTTAACCACAAACAAATAAACAAACAAGACCCTCTAAGTCTAAGCTAACTTCGGCTGTGTAATACGTGGTTCATACAAATACACACACACACACACACACACACACACATATATATATATATAGCAAATCATTTTTATTGTTAACAAATACACACACACACACACATATATATATCAAATCATTTTTATTGTTAACTCCGACTGTGTAATATGTGGTTCATACAAATACACACACACATATATATATACCAAACTATTTTTATCATGACAAGACATACTGTTGCAGTTTCTGTTATTTCAAATCAAATTATTCTTCCTGCATGAGACACTTTACAACTGATTATTTTGCTCATTCAGATAATCACAACCGTATTCGGAAGTTCGATAAATAAAATTAGCGAGAAGAAATAACTATTATGAAGCTTAAATTTTGACTTGTTTTACATATTGTCGTGTATTGTGTAGTGGAAATGTATGCTGTGTCGTGTATTGTGTGGTGGAAATGTATGCTGTGTCGTGTATTGTGTGGTGGAAATGTATGCTGTGTCGTGTATTGTGTAGTGGAAATGTATGCTATCCTTATTCAGTGATTGTAATGTAATTAATGTAGATTTCTGTATTTGGAAAGTAATACACTAATTTAAGAAAAATAAAAGTCAGTAACTAAAAATATTTAAGCTTCGACAATTTTATTTTCACAAAAATCTAATAGTTTTGGACTTTTGAAAAATATATAAAAGCTTTACGATTTGATATAAAGATGCTTTATTTTTATAAATATTAGAATAAATGGTCGGCTCTGAGACCGTGAGGCTCAGACACAGCCAACTATAATTTAGAAATGCTTATGAGAAATAAAGAAAAAATAGTCAGCAGGTGCATCGCCTACACGAATGTTTACTGTTACTTTTATAACACGCTCACAGCTGAAAACGTGGAACATGTTTAGCCGGATATCGTGAATTCGAACCTTTAATCTTTCGATACACAGCTCAAGAGGATAAACACAAAAAATAGATAGTGAAACTTTGTTTGTTTGTTTGTTTTTGAATATCGCACAAAGCTACACAAGGGCTGTCTGCATTAGCCGTCTCTAATTTAGCAGCGTAAGACTAGAGGGAAGGCAGCTAGTCATCACCACCCACCGCCAACTCTTGGGCTACTCTTTTACCAACGAATAGTGGGATTGACCATCACTTTATAACGCCCCCACGGCTGAAAAGGCGAGCATGTTAGGCGCGACGGGGATGCGAACCCGCTACTCTCAGATTACGAGTCGCATGCCTTAACACGATTGGCCATGCAAAGCCCTGATAGTGAAACTGGAGAAAAACATTGAAATGCTATGCTTGCCCATGTATACAATAGTAAAAACGATAACAACGAAGGTAATATAGTAACACGATTTTATGTATGCGTATACACACACTATATTATTTAAATACTATTGATTAGAGTTTGACTACATTCTTTGAAGAAAACAGTTTCTATTGTACTTTGTCCATTAATTTCTCCGGTGTGTATTATATAAAAAATAATAGTTTAGAAATGTATAATAATATTTCATTAGTAAAAGTAAAATAAAACTTTGCTTATAAAATTCTTACTTATTTTATATCAAGGTTTTTTCAGTCACAGTTTGAGATAACTTCTAATGGTTGAATGTTCGGCTATTCTCAGTTGTTGTTTTTTTTTAAATAGGGTGAGTGGTTTATTTCTATCAAAAGCTATCTTCATATATAATCTTTTTTACACTCGGTCAAGCGTACATATGCTAATTTGACGCTTTAAAATTTAATTAAAAATATTTCTTGGACATTTTTGTTTGCACAGAGTTGAAAACTGGATAATTTGTGTCAAGCTGGTTGGATATTTTGTGACAAAGTTTTAATTGGAAATCAGCAACGGAACATCTGTGACGTTATTCTTTAGTCCATCCTTTCCGTATAATAACGGTTTTCGTAGAGGGCAAAAATATCTCAACAATTAAAACTTTAGTGACGTTAATAACGGTCTTCGTAGCAAGTAAAAATATCTCAACAATTAAAACTTTAGTGACGTTAATAACGGTCTTCGTAGCAAGTAAAAATATCTCAACAATTAAAACTTTAGTGACGTTAATAACGGTCTTCGTAGCAAGTAAAAATATCTCAACAATTAATACTTTAGTGACGTTAATAACGATCTTCGTAGCAAGTAAAAATATCTCAACAATTAATACTTTAGTGACGTTAATAACGGATTTCGTAGAGGGTAAAAATATCTCAACAATTAATACTTTAGTGACGTTAATAACGGTTTTCGTAGTGAGTAAAAATAACAATTAAAACTTTAGTGACGTTAATAACGATTTTCGTATAGAGTAAAAATATCTCAACAATTAAAACTTTAGTGACGTTAATAACGGTTTTCGTAGAGGGTAAAAATATCTCAACAATTAAAACTTTAGTGACGTTAACAATGGTCTTCGTAGTGAGTAAAAATACCAATTAAAACTCTTGTAAAGTATGTCAGCCAAATTCGTTATTCCAACGTGTAGGTGTTTAGTACTTTAAACTGACTATTAAAAGAAGGGCGAATAACCATACAGAATTACAAGCCAGATAGCTATAGGATAATCAGCACAGTTAGGTTTTGAATAAAAAAACACTGATTGTCTGAGTATGAAGTGTTTAACTGAAGATTTTTGTAAGTGTCACACATTACCCAGTTGATGTATGACACAGAATTAGTATAGTGTATCATATATTTAAATTAGTGGCCCGGCATGGCCAAGCGCGTTTAGGCGTGCGACTCGTAATCCAAGGGTCGCGGGTTTGCATTCCCGTTGCGCCAAACATGCTCGCCCTTTCAGCCGTGGGGGCGTTACAATATGACGGTCAATCCCACTATTCGTTGGTAAAAGACTAGCCCAAGAGTTGGCGGTGGGTGGTGATGACTAGCTGCCTTCCCTCTAGTCTTACACTGTAAAATTAGGGACGGCTAGCAGAGATAGCCCTCGAGTAGCTTTGTGCGAAATTCAAAAAGACAAAAACAAACAATTTAAATTAGCGCCACGAAAAACAAGTCTAATAGCAATTCTGAGTGAATAAAACTCTCTAATTTATTCAGTAAGTAAACCTAACGAGTCAATAAAACTATTTTACTTAGTAAGCCAGTAAAATTATCAGGGCTAGTAAAATAGTCTTTTTTTTACTTGGCAAATAAATAAAATAACTATTTCTGGCAAGTCAGTAAAATTACCTTGTCTATTATGTCAGGAACATTACCTGACAATTATTTACCCAGTAATATCGAAGGGAGAAATTAATAACATAAACCAGATTAGACAATCCATATAAGGTAAGTAAAATATTAAAATTGTGTTACTAATAAAAATCTAGCGAGCCAGCAATATGATACTGTTAGCATAAACTTAGAGACTCATTAAAATTATTTTATCCATATAAACCAACTAAGTGAGCAATATCATGCTACTAATACAAACCTAGTAAGATAGTAAAATTATATTACTAATATAAACCCAGTAAGACTGCCACATTTACAGACACCAATAATCCTAAGCATGAAATAAAAGTTAAATTATTAAGGTACATAAAGTAAAATAGGTTTACCATTACAGACGTATTAAGACAAATCTCAACGTAATAAGATAACTCTATTGTTCTCCACACTATTATTTTATTATAGCTATATTTTTGTTTTATTTATTGTTATTGGTGGTTTTCTTTATTATTTATACTTCCGTTCTCCTTACTAGTTTACTGTTGTTGTTATTATTGAATGTCTAAAAGCTGCTACATGTTTATAATAAAATATTTGTTCAGAAAGTTCCTGTTGGTACTGTTGAAAGAATGAATTCCCTTGGATATTGAGAACATTCTTTGGGTTTCTTCTAAGAAACTGAGTTTATTCTCAGAACCTATGACCATCTCGCAAGACTTAATAAAGATAATGTAATTTAGGGGTATATGTGAAAGTGCACTGGGATCCAAGACTTACAGAGTTTCAAACTGTTACTGTGTTGAATGAAAGTGAAGAAACGAAAAAAAAAAAAGTTTAGTCTCTGCTCAAAAATTAAATTATTTTGAGAGAAAACAAAAAAAAATGTGGTGTGGGCTTTTATAACGTTCAAAGAGAAAGAGCAAAAATATTACATTAAAAATTAATGATGTTCTTTCAAAGTAATGTGCATCCAAAGTAGAGAACATTATGTTTTTATAAGAAAAACACTTGTGTAAAGAGTGGATATTATACTTACTTACCTACATCTAATGTATGTAAAGACTGAAAACTGTACGAATAGTAAACATAGTTACGTACTGACGTGAGTAAAGAGTGGATATTATACTTACTTACCTACATCTAATGTATGTAAAGACTGAAAACTGTAGGAATAGTAAAAATATTTACGTACTGACGTGAGTAAAGAGTAGATATTATACTTACTTACCTACATCTAATGTATGTAAAGACTGAAAACTGTAGGAATAGTAAACATATTTACGTACTGACGTGAGTAAAGAGTAGATATTATACTTACTTACCTACATCTAATGTATGTAAAGACTGAAAACTGTAGGAATAGTAAACATATTTACGTACTGACGTGAGTAAAGAGTGGATATTATACTTACTTACCTACATCTAATGTATGTAAAGACTGAAAACTGTACGAATAGTAAACATATTTACGTACTGACGTGAGTAAAGAGTAGATATTATACTTACTTACCTACATCTAATGCATGTAAAGACTGAAAACTGTAGGAATAGTAAACATATTTACGTACTGACGTGAGTAAAGAGTGGATATTATACTTACTTACCTACATCTAATGTATGTAAAGACTGAAAACTGTACGAATAGTAAACATATTTACGTACTGACGTGAGTAAAGAGTAGATATTATACTTACTTACCTACATCTAATGCATGTAAAGACTGAAAACTGTAGGAATAGTAAACATATTTACGTACTGACGTGAGTAAAGAGTAGATATTATACTTACTTACCTACATCTAATGTATGTAAAGACTGAAAACTGTAGGAATAGTAAACATAGTTACGTACTGACGTGAGTAAAGAGTGGATATTATACTTACTTACCTACATCTAATGTATGTAAAGACTGAAAACTGTAGGAATAGTAAACATATTTACGTACTGACGTGAGTAAAGAGTAGATATTATACTTACTTACCTACATCTAATGTATGTAAAGACTGAAAACTGTAGGAATAGTAAACATAGTTACGTACTGACGTGAGTAAAGAGTGGATATTATACTTACTTACCTACATCTAATGTATGTAAAGACTGAAAACTGTAGGAATAGTAAACATATTTACGTACTGACGTGAGTAAAGAGTAGATATTATACTTACTTACCTACATCTAATGTATGTAAAGACTGAAAACTGTAGGAATAGTAAACATAGTTACGTACTGACGTGAGTAAAGAGTGGATATTATACTTACTTACCTACATCTAATGTATGTAAAGACTGAAAACTGTAGGAATAGTAAACATAATTACATACTGACGTGAGTACAATTACTTTGTAGGAAACTATGTATATTTGAAAAGGAACGGTAATTGATGTAAATTCACATCAGACATCAATGTTTATATGAAATCATTACTTAACCTCAGAGGATAAAAATCATCTTGTAAACGGCATGAGGTCAGAGCTAGCTCATTACCTGTTACGTGAATTATATTTACGTTTACGCGGAATTAATTCGCTCATCATGAACCCATGATAAGATATCAAGTAAGTTCCAGACCGGAAAGAAAACTTAATATTATTTATAAGTTTGTAAACCCTATATAAATATAAATCATTATTTTAAATCGTATTATTGTATGTACATTAAAATATATTTGTATTAAGAAAGAAAACTCTGTGTATCAGTCTCGTTGGCAGATATCATAAATTTGATATATTTCTATATTTAATTAGCATTCAAATCAAAATTACAATTTAACTCCGTTTCAGGCTATTTGAAATCGTAATTCGTAGCATCACAAATTGGAGGCTCTTTCGGGATAAATTATAATACGTAACATTATGTACGTTTATTAAGTGTGGAAAGACAATACTTAATAATATATATAAAACAAATAAAGAGCGAAAACTACAATATTTAAAATACTCCATATTCTTAAGTTAGATGTATAAACTTTGGTTGTTAAATATCACTCTTTGTTCTCACGTGTGGTGTTTTAGGTTGATCTCTGGCATGACCATATAATGTTTTTAGGTTCCATGATGCAACTAACGCTGTAAACTTTCATTGTTAAAAATCTCTCTTTGTTCTCACGTGTGGTGTTTTTGATTGATTTCTGGCATGATCATATAATTTTTTTAAGTTTCATGATGCAACTAACGCTGTGAACTTTGGTTGTTAAATATCACTCTTTGTTCTCACGTGTGGTGTTCTTGGTTGATCTGATGTAGTTAGATTTCATGATGTAACTAACGTTACATGTCTAGTCATAAGGACAGAAAATATGGATCAAACAGAATTATTATTCATAACTTTTTTTCCAACATATTGCTGAAAATGTTATGTTTGCTAGATACCTTCCCTGTAGTCCATCAGTTAAAATAATTTATTAATGAAACTTCATTGTGTAACATTTCGCGAACTTCTGAATTAAACAAATAAGCAAGCCATTCAAACATTGATAATTTTAAAAGATAAAATTAGTTATACCTGAATCTTACCTAAGTGACCCTCTGTCTAAAACAGATAATTTAAAAGACAGTCATCGTATATCTATGTATTTATATGGAAATCGATCAACAGTTGCTAAACTTACGGGCACTTTGAATTAAATACTGTAAACGAATTTTCTAATTTGTTATTACTTTAAATAAGCATTTCTAATAATTGCAAGATAGATAATTAAACTTTAAATATTGCTACAGGTTAAAATACGTTTTAATGATAGAAAAATATGAAGAAAAATTTTTTTGTATAATAATTTATTATTGAGATCTACGTTTAAAAATATATATTCAGCGAGAATTATGTTTGTGGAATGGAGTTATTACAAATTAATGGTTATATCGGGAGAAGAGGAGATGGATAAACAAATAATAAAAATAAATCCTAGGATGTTTCAACCAGGTTAATCAACTCTAGGTTTAGCTAACGTTTTCTTCGTAATTTTGAGTATGTTGTAGAAATAAAAATAAGACAATAATATCTGCGCTTCGTCCTTACTTTTAGTAATTTATTTTAGGCTTATTTTATATACTGACTATTGAGTTTATTAGGAACCCATTTGAAATTGAGTTGGGTTATGTTTCACCACAACAATGCGTGGACTGAGTCTAATATAATTCTCCGTAGACAGAACACAGATAGTCCATTATTTAACTTTGTGCTAAAAAAAAACAACAACATCATGCTGGACTGTAATTTGATTCATTGTAGTTCATTTGTTAAAATATGATAACGTTGGCTACTGTAACGTTCAGACTCATCCCAGTGAAGTTCAATAGGGGATTTTGATAATATAATCACGTAGATAAAATAGTTGTCATGAGTTTACAACCAATTCTGAACAAATACAACGCAGTGTATTATTGAAATGTTATATTGAAAGAGCCTTTGTCCAACAGGATTATTATTTAGTTAACGGAATGGATATGACTGACAGCAGCTTTCACCTATGCGACCTCCAACAGGAATCATGAATATTACCCCACACTATTACACTATAATAAATAATAATATAATAATAATAAATTTATTAAGCAATAAATTAGACACAAAAAATCAAATATCAATATAAAACCATCAACAAAGAGTTAACTCGTCCTGTGATGGTTAAACACATAATAATGTAAAATCAAAACTTACAAAATCAATATAAAGTTCCCAGAATATTATCATCAGTATTTAAGATCCATTGTTTTAAGTATTTCTTTTGATTAACACGATTAATAGAAGATCTTATACTATAAGGAATAAAATTATGAATACGAGGTGCCAAATAAAGATATTGATGAAGTGTAACTGTTTTACGTGGTGTGGGTACATTAATTGGAAAAAAAGATTGAAGTCGTGTAAAATATGAAGTGACTTTAAAAGGCCTATTAAAAGAAACATGCAATGTAGATAAAGCTAAAAAATATAAATAAAGTTTATCATATGAAAGAGGGAGTTAAATTTACTGAAATCAGTATCAAGCCTATGAGTAAAAAATAAGAGAGAAAACTTTTTTGCAACTTGTGAATAGGAATTAAAAAGTCTTATATGTGCCACCCCAAATTGAAATACAATATTGTAAGAAAGATTGAAAGAGAGCATAATATACACTTAACAAAATATGATAAGGAGCACAATGACTAAGTTCAAAAATTAGCATAGAACTATATTTTAATTTATTAACTAAAGAATTAATATGAAATTGCCAATTTAATTTTCGATCTAAAATAATTCCTAAATATTTAACAGAGGAAACTTGAGTCAATTTGGGACACTTACAATTAGGGTAAGTATAACAATCACTAGAATGATAAAAAAATAGAAGGAAAAGCTGGAATGACACCATAAAGGTTAAACTGAAGAAGAAAAGATTTAGATATATTTAAGGATAAGTCATTACAGAAAAGCCAATTTTAATTTTATTAAGATCACTAGAAATAATGGCTTCATTAATTAGATTTGGCTTACTATAAACAACAGCAATATCATCGGCATAGGCTTGGATATCTCCAAAAACTGTTGGTAAAGAATATCATTTATATAAATGAGAAATAATAAAGGACCCAGAACAGAACCTTGTGGTACTCAACATTAATTGTAAGCCAATCACTATAATTATTATGGATACAAACTGATTGCTTTCTATTGTGAAAGTAAGAAAAAAACCAATCAAAAACAATGCCTCTAAAACCATAATAAGATAATTTATTTAACAATATTTTATGATTAACAGAATCAAAAGCTTTGGCTAAGTCAAGAAAAACAGCAATTGGATGAAGATCAGAATCTAAAGCTTCTGTAATACTTCCCACAAGTTTAGCAACAGCAACCTCCGTTCCAAGCCCAGGCCGAAAGCCAAATTGAGAAGGAGACAAAACTGAATGTCTATCAAGAAATGATAAAATTCTAATCTTCATAGATTTTTCAAATAGTTTAGAGAAATGTATTAATAAGGAAATAGGTCTATAATTCGTAAAATCAGAAATATTACCAGATTTATAAATAGGAATGACCAATGATAACTTTAAAGCATTAGGAAACTTCCCTTGAGTAAAAGATAAATTAATTAAAAAAGTCAAAATTGGTGCAAAAGATTAGCATTAGCTTTCAAAATCTTAACCGAAACACCATCTACACCATTAGAAGCTGAATTTGATAAGGAGAAAATATTATTCATAGTTTCAGATACAGTAACAGGATATAGGTAACAAGAAGAAGAAGGAGCAGGAGGCATGCCCTGAGAACAAAATTTAGGATTGGAGCAAGTAGATTTAGCAACATTAACAAAAAAATAATTCAAATCAGATAAATCAGTAGTACCAAAATTACAAAATTTCTTTTTTTTTTTTTAACATCAATAATAGAGTTAACAATATTCCAATTCTGTTTAATAGTTTTAGCATTCTTAAACAGGTTATGATAATAAGTCCATTTAGTCTTACGGGTCAAGCTAACAACATAATTCCTTAAACACTTAAATCTAATCTTTAGATAAATATCATCAGGAAATTGATGTACTTTCTTTTTTAACTTATCTCTTTTAATCATTAACAAAACCAATTCACTGGTAATCCATGGCTTAATTTTTCTAAACTTTCGTGACACAGAAACAGTAGTAGTACAACTTTGAATACAATCAGTTAACACTTCAGCAAAATTATCATAAGCAACATTAACATCAGAACAATTCATAACACAGGACCAATCTGAAAAATTCAAACAAGAACTCAATTCATTAAACTTAATCTTTTGAACATTTGAGACATGTTCTAGATCCGATAAAATGTCTATACATAAAACAATTGGAAAATGATCGGTCAAAAAAACTCTCAACAATATAAGAATAACAATTTTTAATAGTATTTCCACTAATTAAAAATGATCAATACAAGAATTAGTAACATTGGTTATCCGTGTAGGAGAAGAAATAATAATACGAAGATTGTTCTCAGACAAAACTTAAAATATGCATTTTATAACAAACATCATCAAATGCCAAAACATCTATATTAAAATCACCAACAAGTATATTAATATCATATTTGTATTAATTAAATTCTAATGAAAGCTCATCAATAAATTTCAATACAGGCAATCTAGGAGATCGATAAACAACAAAGAGATTAAATTTCTTATTTTGAATCATACAAAATAAAATTAAAGCATCAGACTTAATGTACTGCACTTCTTTTATCATAGTCAGTATCTCAAATTTAACAAAACTGCCACCCACTAGCCTTATTTAGACCAGAAGATGAAGAATAAAAGGAGTAACCTGGAATCGAAAAGGAAACAAATCCATCCTCAACAAACCAAGTTTCAGAAAAAGCTATTATATGAAATTTAACAATGCTTGATTGTAAAAAACAAGAAATTGGTCAAAATTTTGAGTAAGACTTCGAATATTAACATGTATTAAATTTAAATGACCAACAGAAAAAACATTTGGTAAATCAGAAAGAGAAGACAAAGTTGGTGTAACACCAACAATATCATCAAAATCATCAGCCATTGCAGTATTTATAAATTATTAAGATCAATCAAGCAACGTAAAACAATGGGCTGAGTAGTTTCTGATTTCCTAATAAGAATATTACCATTCGATACCCAAAGAAATTTATAGCCAAGATCTTTCTGTTTTCGTTTTGCTTGCATGAAAATATCACGATAATATGGGGAGAGATGTTCGTTAACATAAACTGGATAAGATTCATTACAGACCTTAATATCATTAGTATTAAGAGAGCGAAATTTAGTTTTCTTAAGTTTAAGCAGATCAAATTTAATTTGCTTACGACAAAACTTAACAACAATCTGTCTCGGACTCTTATTTTCAGTTGTTTTCTTTCCTATACGATGAACAGTGTCAATATCTGTAGGAGCACAGTCAACCCCAAAAGTAGTTGTAATCTTCTCAACAACTTCTTGCAAATTCTCATCAGGCTTCTCTGGAATACCTCCAATCAAAACATTATAGTTATAAGAATATTGTTCCGCTTCACACATCTTCCTCCAACAGGAATCATGAATATTACCCCACACTATTACACTATCCCCAAGAATTTGAACTATATGAATTAGACACGTTGAATGACGTTTACCCTACCTTCCGTACAGAAAGGTCTCAAACACGACTAATTATATTGTATCACACATTTATAGTGATGTATTCTCCCCATTTTAAGCTCTATGTGCTACTGAAGCCTGGTTCTCCTATTCGAATCTGAAATGAAAAGAAAAATTGAACTACGATTTTTACAATATATTTTGCTTAGAATAGTGTAGCTATTTGAATCCTGACAATTGCAAACAGAATTAATAGATAGGGTGCAATATGAAGTCGCTTGCATTATAAAACTGTCTAAATGTTTTTCTCTCAGTTGTCACCAGTAACTTCTGAATGTTGTTATATTTCTTTATTAGTTCATTGAAGATGAGAGCAATTTTCTGCAAGATTCACACCCACTATCATAGTCCTTTGAAAGTCAAAAAGTTCTTTGCTCTTCCCTTTTTTTTTTTTTTTAGTTTAATTATAATACGACTACTAAGTATTTATAAGACCAACGTAATCGTCTGACACATCATATCTTACATATACAAATAGCTTGGGTGTTCTATAGATGTGTGGTTAATAAAAACCCGCAGTCATATTAAATAAAAACAAAAAATGTCTTCCACCAAAGCTTCAAAGCATTTCTTTGTTTTTATGAGTACTTAGCCGTTACAGAAGGTTTAGGCTGGAATCATCTTCTTGAAATCTATCGAAGAACTGAGTTTTCTTTAGTTATAACAATGATATTTATTATAAAAAACTAGAAACTATTATAGAGATGCGTGCTCTGAACCAATCATTAAGCAAGTAATTGCATTTGTTTTATTAAACTGAAAACTTAACAGTAATATATATTTATTAAGTTGATATATTTTAGATAATTTTATTTAGCTGTTTTGGCTTGCAGTTATGCTTAGCAATTGGTGTGCCAATAATCTAATAAGGTATTTCCTTAGTTAATACAAGAGTGTATATGGCAGAATACGTCATTCAATAAAATTTGTAAAATTGTTTCTTAGTTAATGTTGCCATAGAAACCAGAAACTGGAGTATGTGAATAAACTTCTAATTATACAATATTGCATTTTAGCTACTGTAGGTGTTCTTCGTAATACATATAAGTGAGTAGGATAGTCTTTGTTGACAAAGTTCTAGCAACAAACCGAACATAATGTTGACATAATGTGAGTTCTAACAAATGATGCGTTTGTTTAACAATAGACGGAAACACTTAACAATGATCGTTAGTGAAACGTTTTTTACAATATTAACTTTGGTGGAAACTTTGTGAAGACAGTTCCAGCACATTCCTATCAGTGGAAAATGCAATTTCCTTTCATCTCAATAACCTGCCATAAGGATATTTTTTTTAAAGGAGGCATAAATGTAGCGTTAGGTAACACCTTTTGACAGATCACCCCACGTTCTACTCTCATCGCAAACGCTGTAATGACATTCTGATCCGCAGAACCTAAACTCTGTCTTCTAAAATCAGAGTTAAAAAAATAAGTTTGATAATCCATGTATAAGTAACATTTAAACCAATCTGTAGTAATCAAACTGATTCGTAAAGTTGAAACTCTCTTCTGAAAGTAGGGTTAAGCTAGATCTTTCACACATGCCTGTTCACTCCACAGTCACAATATGGTAAACACAGTAATTAACAACGTGGAAACAGTCTTCTGAAAGTAGGTTTAAGTTAGATCTTTCACACATGCCTGTTCTCTCCACAGTCAGGCTGTACTAAACACAGTAATTAACAACGTGGAAACAGTCTTCTGAAAGTAGGTTTAAGTTAGATCTTTCACACATGCCTGTTCACTCCACAGTCACAATATGGTAAATACAGTAATTAACAACGTGGAAACAGTCTTCTGAAAGTAGGTTTAAGTTAGATCTTTCACACATGCCTGTTCTCTCCACAGTCAGGCTTTAGTAAACATAGTGATTAACAACGTGCAAATTGCCTTCTGAAGGAATAGCGTTAAGATGTCTAGCAAACCACCGCGTACTCTGCAATCGGATTGTAGTGTCGAAACTGTTCTATGTTGCCACTGATATATATCTGTCCAAACCTATACAAAGATAGTAAAACAAGTAATAACGGTAAGCTTTTATAACTGTTTCTTTAAATTATTTTGAAGTTTGTGGAAAACTACTAGCTGACCTATTATTTTAACAACGAATAGTAGAATTGACCATTACTTTATAACGTCCGTAAGGCTGAAAGGGTGAGCATGTTCAGTGAGTGGGATTCGAACCCTCGATCTGCAGACCACCAGATCATGTCATAGCTTATAATGAAATAGTTTATTTGTTGGTTCTAATGTTTCTTTTGCTCTTAGACGAAGGAACATAAGCACACTGCATGTTGATTTGTAGAAGCACATAAGTTTTATAAGACATATACCTTATGTATTCAAAGTTAACACCATTTGTTCCCATGTTTAGGTAGTTATATGTTTTTCAATGGAATTTATCACTTTGTTTTCTAACCGAGTTAACAGTTTCTTTTTCCCGCGTGAATACTTTTTCTCTAACGTCACCGCCTCTTCCTTTTAAGTTTACAGCGAGAATCCATAACGTCTTTTGGTAATTCCCCCGCGAACACTTTCTTCTTTGGCCAGCACTAAGTAACAGTGCATTCGGGATAGTTAGGATCTACACTTACTTCCTAATATGGGTTGCTGCGTCATAAACACGTGAACTTGTACTCGTGTGGTGTAGCGGGGGGGTATCTCCATATAATGCTAGCTATATTCATCAAGTCACTGAGATTTCGATACATTTGAGTATAGTAAACTAGTTCAGTTGATATTTAAAGCGATTGTTACAAAACTCTGGTTTTGATCATCCACTGGCTTCCTCTCATGGTTTATTTGTGTTCTGGTCTATACTAAGCACTCTTAACGTTCACTAAGTGAGTTAAACTAAAGGTCTCTGGCTCATAATATCCGAGTGTTTTGTTTTGTTTTACTTTTTTGCAAGCGTTTACGGAATGTCTTTGTTCCTCTGATAACGCTTAGTTATTAGTTCTATAAATCTACTGATTTCTTTGCTTACTTTTGAAAATTAGAATAAAAGCCACACGAGGGATACCCATAAATAATCATTCTTAATGTAGAACTACAGGCAACAGATGAAGTAACCAGTGAGCGGTTTCGAACGCCACCTGTTGGATTTCTTTTATCTAATCGAATATTGGAACTTACGAGGGAGGGGGTATTTGAGACCGTGCTGCGCGAACCATGAATCCTCATATTTATTTTCCGGACAGTAACCCTAAGACTACGTCCCCGTTCACGTAAAAAAATAAATGTTTTTACGAAATTAAAAAAAGAACCAAACTACAAAGTTTACAATTTCAAACTCATCTTGAAACATTATTGTTCTTAACTTGAGTTCTAAACTCTTTTATGTCTTGTTTGTTTTGAATTAATTATACAACGATCATAAGGACTATGAAACAACCAAAGAGTACCAAAGTCTCTACACAGTTGCTGACATGTCCACTTAAGGACTATGAAACAATTAAACAGTACCAAAGTTTATACAAATAAGTTGCTCACATGTCTATCTTAAGCACTAGGAAACAACCAAACAGTACCAAAGTCTCTACACAGCTTGCTGACATGTCCACTTAAGGACTATAAAACAACTAAACAGTATCAAAGTCTCTACACAACTTGCTGACATGTCAACTTAAGGACTATGAAACAATCAAACAGTACCAAAGTTTATACAAATAAGTTGCTCACATGTCTACTTTAGGACTATGAAACAACCAAACAGTACCAAAGTCTCAACAAACTTGCTGACATGTCTACTTAAGGGCTATGAAACAATCAAACATTATCAAAGTTTATACAAACAAGTCGCTGACATGTCTGTCCTTAGGACTACGAAATAAAATAACCAAATATGACTTCCCTTACGTGCTCCGTTAGTTTCTGTTTTCGACTTTGTTGGATGTATGGTTGTTTAGACATTAGTTATGTTCCGTTCTGGTTTTATTGATATTCAAGTTATTCTTGTTGATACTTAGCTACCTGCATGTTTGGCCTTTTACCTATCTTACTCTGTCATGTATTCTATTATATTATATTTTTAAAGATAAGACTCGTTACCCAACTACTTCATTTATAGTTAATATAATCGGGGACGTTCGATAAACTATTCTAAATACTTCTAAAAAATCAGACTTCTACTAATGGCAGTCATATCATCTAACGAAATATGAATATAATATGGGCTTCAACTTAAATGTTGTGCTTTGCGAGCTCGCTAGAGGGCGTTAAACTTCGTTATCGTGTAGAAGGGAACAAAGAAGTTTCCAGCTGAGCACGAGCGTTGTATGATAGTTCTTGATGCGGGCGCACCAGATGTAAGCTGGTAGTAATTTGGCAGTGGAAGTTTTGACAGTATTATCAACTTATTTCCTTGAACTCTATTCGCGTGTCAAGACTGTGTTTTAGATATATTTTGAGATATTTATATCGAAGTTTATTTTGCACGAATATGTTGAAAACTTTATTTTATAAACAATTTAACGAACTGTGAAAAGATAACAGATTGAAATGTGCCAACTCTCGTGAACGTTGTCCCAAATTTCAACTAGATTACTGGAACAATCTTATGATTGTGAAATACAAAAACCTATGAGATCTGGTACCGTGTTGTCACCATGTTTTCAAGATTTTGTTCTCTTTAGGTGAACAAATACGCATATTGTATTATAATAGTATAGTAAAGCGTATTTAACTTAAATTCGAGTATAGATTGTAGTACTTAAAAATACAGCATTATACAAGGCAAAAACGTTACATTACGTTAATTCGTTCTCTGAGTTTATTCTTTTCGGCGAACGAACGGACTTTGTTGCTCGTAACGATGTTTGTAGTGAAGCTACTGAAGAGACGACACGTTTCTAAGAACAGAATCGGTTTATTTTCTGAGAAAACTAATATTATTCTCTTTATATCGACTATCACTGGTGAGTATAAAAATGAGTATACTTTTTAATTACTTTCAATAGTTTTACAAATCGTTTATAAAGAACAGTAATCAAAATCTGGAAGCGAGCAAACAACAAGAGCACAACTTCTAAAATTGCATATTAATTTTATTATAATAGGAATACCAGTATCAGCATTTCCTTTTCCCCTGAGTGACCGCTCATCCTAAATGATACAGAGTCACTACCTAAAAGACGTTTGACAGGGACTTTCGCTTATTTCAGATAAACGCTCTCAAGACAAAATAAACGTACCCCTTACAATCAAATATTTATATTAAACTAGCGCTTGCATAGGGTCTCCTAAAGTGCTCTGTTTCAAGAGTATATAAAACAAATATTAAGAGTAAAATATTTTTTATTTCTTGCTTTTGAAGTTCACAGCTCACGCTGCTTCCTTTAGAGTAAATAATTATTGTGATTCATAGCATTCACACAACTTACTCACGTCAGAACAGTACAAATTGCAACGTTAGGCGTCCCTTATATGACGTTATTTTAGTTTCTGCTGACTGACTGGCAAACAAAACACTACTTTGTAGTGGTGCAAGTGGCTAAAACAGGTAACCCTTCCAGGGGGCCTTCGGCCTCCGTCCGGGAAAATAAAATTTAACATTAAAAAGCGATGCAAAAATTGAAAGCCCATTCATTCATGTATTATATGCCCCCAATTAACAAGATGATGAGAAATAACTTACTAAGTAAAATGTTGTAAGGCGTCCTTGCACGATAACGTAAAATATTAAAAAGCAACAACTAACTACGTACTCTAGTAAGCACTTTTCCAACTAAGCTTACGAAAATCAGATCTCTTTTCATAAATATAATTATAAGGTTAATTTAGCATCTATTTAAGACAATGATTTATCTGAGAAAAAGAAAGGTGTTGAACATCGAATCTTAAACATACTTTGGGTTAGACACCAACAAACGGTTTCGATGCATCATGAGCTAGAAATATTAGTATGGAATGATTGCGACACCTTTAAGAATTTCTATTGTTACAAAACGCATTTTGTTTTAGTTTTTATAACAGAATAAATTTATCTCTAATCTTTTTATCATGAAATAACAACTTCCATATACCTCCCACTAAACTCCACATCTCTGATCCATATGCTTCCCACTTAGCTCCAGATCTCTGATCTATATACTTCCCACTAAACGCTAGGTCTCTGATCTATATACTTCCCACTAAACTCCAGATCTTTGATTTTTAAATTTCTCTACTCTTCATGTGTTATAAATGCTCTACAGGACTCTAAGTATCTTTAATTATTAGAAAAACTGCTTTTTACGTTTCTTAGTTTTTTCATGAAACAGTCAGCATCTAAATATGATCAATATTATAATATAATATTATTTATCAACATCTAAATATGTTCACTACATCAAAATCTCTTCTGTGTTTCTGAGATTTGATATTTTCGAGATTTTTGCGTTGTTGTTCTTCGATGATAAAAATACACCTTCTGGGGCTATTTTTACTTTTGTTGAGGTAAGTCTATGCTCTAAAAATTTGGAGTGTTTAGTCAGTTAGGTATATTTTTTTGTTGTTTAAAAGGAGCCAATCCACCTTCGAAAGGAGCTTAACATTTTGTTAAGAAAGTACGTTTTATAATGTATATTTATCCTTCAACGCCGTGAGCATGACGTATATTCTTAGCTTCTCAACATTATAAACATATCTTTAAAGTATTTTTATATTATAAGAAGCGAAAGAGAAGCCTGATGTTATCCTAATTTAAAAGTAATTAGGGCCTTTAAATATTATGACATGTGAAAATCATGATAGTACCTTAAAGGCATTAAAGGTCCCTTTGTATCAAAATAGCAAGATCTCCTTCAAAGGCCCCTTTTTATACGAAGAAATAACGAATCCTTTTAAAGTATCTTTTTTATTGTCGTTCAAATGAACGAGACCTCTGAAGTACACTAGGTTTATTGACAAGATTAACTAGTTCCATAGAGCCATGAACTTTTTAAATGTTTTTGACTTACTAAACAGTATCAACTTTTTTACACAGTCTGAACTCATTAGTGAGATAAGTACATCTTCTAAAGATTTCTTCCACAACGATAATGCTTGAATATACCTTCTTGGTTAACATATTTATTCTGTTTCCAGGAGATTTTCTGATGAATGACACAGATTAACTAGTCCTTGAAGTTTTCAGTTGAGTAATAACTTTTTAAGCTCACAACTTTCCTATAAGAATATGACGTATCAAAGATAACTGAGCCTAAGATGAGAACACTTTCTATAACCTCGTGTTTATTCCCGACAATTCCACCCTTTTTCCCTCTCGAGTCTCCGAGATTTCTAACTGGATCTACTTTCTATAACTCTAGAACACGTTCGCAAAACGGCTGATTTCCATTTCTTGGCCAACTTGTTTAATGCAAAAAGTTCCAGCTCAATAACCGTTGGATTGTCATGATTGTTGGCTCCTTCAAACTCTCCTACTTTACTAATATCGTCGAAATAAATTATTTCCCAATTTTCGACCCTATATCTCTTAGTTTTATGCATGTTATGTATTGTAATTGCTTGATAGAAGCCCTCCTTTCTTATTATACATCACCATGGACACCCACGTGCAAAGTAATCATTATGTGACCAATAATTTAAAATGAACAGACTTGCCAGGAGTTTTGAATTTCCCAAATTCTTAAAGAAATACTTCGGTGTTTAAAACCAACTTAAAACAAGTGTAATTTTGTTTTATATCACGATTTTCGTCTCAAGGTTATAGAAATAATTATTTGGTCGTAACATCCCTGATTTTGAACTGAAAGATTAGAGTGAAAACAAATAGTCAGCAGTGCCCATCCCTAATTCTTGGGCTACACTTGTGTGAAGAAATAGCGGATCTGAATATCGTTCCCTTAGCGCATCCATAGCACAGGATCGCGAGGGTGTTTCTGCCACAACGGGTGTACGTTAACTACTTAGCCTCTCTTAGCCTGATAATTATAATACTGCTTAAGTTTATCGCAGTCCGAATATGTGGTAACTACTAAACCTTTTCAGCCTAAAGATTATAGCACTACTTAAGAGTATCACCGTGCGAGTGTACGTTAACTACTAAGCCTGTCTTAGCCTAACGATTACAACACTAATTAAGACGGTCCTCATAGAGAAGCAACTTCGCATGATCCTCATTATTTTGTCCTGAATATAACTATTTAACCGTTTACGGAAAGCCTAACTTTATCCAGTGATGAGCCTACTAGATTCTAGACACCATGGTCCATCACTTGGGTCTCGTGACCCCAAAAAAAGGAAAAGAAAGAAATCGTCTTCCGCATTCTGGGGCGTTAGTGTTTTATGAGCGTGATGGTCAAATCCCAATATTCGGTCAGACATGAGTGGCCCAAAAGTTGGTAGCTGGTGTCATACACTTGTTGTATTCCTTCTAGCCTATAACTTAAAAGTAAAAAATAGCTAAGTGAAGGTAGGCTTCGTGTAGCTTAGCGCAAATAACCAAAATAACTCTTCTCGTAAGTAATTAACTTTGTACCATCTAGGCTTATACAATTCTTTTTTTCTCTCGCATTTTTGTATAAATTGCAACCTGTGTTACGTCAAGCAGCGAACTGATACGTATGTCTTACACATTCGTATTAGATCTCGTAGAGCTCTGATTACACTGCACAACAAAGGTTTTGTTTCTTGAACACTGTTAGGTATTCTTTATAGATTTTTGGCTGCTGATCACGAAAATCACATCCAAATTTGCCCACCACTTACCGTTTCATCGAAATCTTTGGTTTCACCAGGACTTTGCTACAATAGAAAAACGATATCAGGGCAACTGGAATCCGTCAATACTTGCTGGCTACTGTTGGACACTGCAACGTGATGCACCGGACATTGAATACAAACGAAAATCAGGAGCAAAACACTTTTAATTATGTTGAACTTAATAGGGTATTAGAAACATAAACGCAATTAAATACGTTATTGCCGGTAAACAGTTAACTGTCTATTTCTCAGAGTTCCTACGTGATGAAGCAAAACCAAAACTATATTTGTGCATACCCACCAGGTACCTGTCACAATCAGCAAAAACTTTTCAAAAACATTGTTGTGCAGTGTTACCTTCTTTACCCCGGCAACCAATGAAGGAAATTTCTATATAGACCTTTCTGGAGTAATATCTACTGGTGTCATTATTAGATGGCATAGATTATATGCTCTATCCCCCTCTTCTCCCCCCCCCTGGAACTTATGTCTCCGCTTGGTCCAGTTAATTCTTTTTCTATTTGCTTAAGAATGACCTGACTGTAGTCAGTGTTTAAAACCATTTGAAAAAAAAAAATTCTAGTATACACGTATTGGGAGGGGGGTATTATGTCAAAATAATATCATTAAACCAAATAGGTGTTGGCGGAGGGTTTTGAAACGTTACAAACATTTTTCTTTTCTATTATACCGTCATTTTCCTTAACAGTATGTAATTTAAATACTGAGCACAGTGTTAAGGAGACTTCTGTGAATGTATCAGTAAGCTTACGGACTTACAACAGTAATTCGAGGTTCGATTTCCCGTTGAGGATAGAGAACCATATAGCCCATTTTGAAACAGCAACAGCGGCTGTAACTCGGTACTTTATAACTAAGTTAATTAAAAGAAACGCTCTAAATCAAGGATGTATTTATGACCACCCATGGGCCCGGCATGGTTAGTTGATCAAGGTGCTCGAATCGTAATCCGAGGTTCACTGGTTCGAATTCCCGTCACACTAAACATACTACTTGCTCCTTCGGCCTTGGAGGCGTTATAATGTGATGGTGAATCTCATTGTTTGGTGTTTAAAGAGTAGCCCAAGAGTTGCTGATGGGTAGTTATGACTAGCTGCCTTCCCTCTAGTCTTACACTGTTAAATTAGGGACGGCTACTATAGATAGCCCTCGTGTAGCTTTGCACGAAATTCAGAAACAATTCCTCCAAACAACAATGATCAGTAACTTATATGGTTAGTTTAAAAAATAATCTATATTTCATTTCAATGCTAAAGGTTCGTTTCTTCTTTTATATTCACACAATAGTTCATTTGTTGTCTAATTTTGATGTTTATCTATGCATATGAAACCGATAAAGGATGACGTAACACAGCTATAAATAACACCGTAAAAACTTATAAATTTTGTTAACCAAGTTTCCTTGTTTAAAACTTCTGAGCGATAGATAAACTCTTCACTCTAATAATAAAACAATTTAATTAGTTAAAGAATATATATATAGATGTATGTATATCGTGTTCTGAATTTATTATAGTCATCTGAACTGAGAGCTTTCTTTGGGTTACGCTGCTATTTAGTATCGCATAGATTCAGGTAATTATCACACGGAGAATAGTTTAGAACTCGAGTCTGTAACCAGACCCATGCAGTAATAACTAACCCTTATCTCCAGAATCTAACCAATGTAATCTGACTCCACCCGCCGTTCTCTCTTCTTTACTTTCGATGTTAAATGGAGTAATGAACGTCCGCGCTAGTTAACTAGAGAAGTTAGAAATTCGAATTTATGCATATATACATAAGACGTAGTTGATTGAACAGCAAACAGTTCTAGTTGGTCGTACTTCTCGTATTAATGTCGTAGCCAGAGAAAAAGATATAACGTAAACTACGACCGCGTTATCTGCAGCCAATCGGGCCACTTGTTCAGAAATCTCAGAACGACACCACATAAGAAAGCACTGTTAAATGAGAGAAGAAACAAAATCACTTTATACAGGTAAGAAATTGTTTTATCGTATTCAAATCTTCATCGTTAATTCGTATTTGCGAGCCACTAAAAAAACACGTTTCGAAATAATTAGCCGATAATGCAGTATTGTTATTATTCAAAATAAAATTCTAACGTAGAACTCTTCTTAAAGGCGCTCCCCCAGTGACGTAGCCGTATGTCTTCGGACTCACACCGCTAGAAACCGGGTTTCGAAACCGTGGTAGGCAGAGCACAGATAGCAGACTGTGTAGCTCTGTGTTTAATTCAGAACAAAGAAACGTCTCGAAAGTACTTTCTGCTAGGCAGTAGTTTAAATTTGTAAATCCTGGAGAAGCATATGGTAAATCATAACCCAAATTTGGACAATGTTTTAATAACAAAAGTTTGGTTATTTTGTAAAATGTTTGTCCAGGGTGTGTGTTATAACAAAAAGAGAGTCAGCAATAGGTTTATTAGCTGATGTAAAGTTACATGTAAATTGAGTTCACGATCTGTTGCAGCGTAAACACGTTCCGCCGCTTGGGTCTGTTCTGTGGGTGTGTTGTAAGAGTGACTGTCAAACCCCACTTTTTAGTCGAGGTAGCCCTAGAATTGTCGGTTTGTGTTGTTAAAGATTTTCTTTCATCTAGTCAGTTCAAAATTATGGTGTAACGTCGTGAAAATGTTTGAAAGACACGAGTTCAGAAGAGGACGTTTTCGTTGTCATTTCTAGTGTGTTAGGCCTGGCATGGCCTAGCGCGTAAGGTGTGCGACTCGTAATCCGAGGGTCGCGGGTTCGCGCCCGCGTCGCGCCAAACATGCTCGCCCTCCCAGCCGTGGGTGCGTTATAATGTGACGCTCAATCCCACTATTCGTTGGTAAAAGAGTAGCCCAAGAGTTGGCGGTGGGTGGTGATGACTAGCTGCCTTCCCTCTAGTCTTACACTGCTAAATTAGGGACGGCTAGCACAGATAGCCCTCGAGTAGCTTTGTGCGAAATTCTAAAAAACAAAACAAACTTCTAGTGTGTTAATTTTACAGTTTAACTGTGCTAAATTGTGTACTGGAAAAAGTGTGCTAACGTTTCCTGTTTTCTAGCTCCTTCATAGTCACCTAGGAAACAATACTTTTAAAGAAACGTGATAAACACGTCCACATGATAATGTTGTATGTTATTGGTTTGAGCATGCGTATACCGCGTTTTTGCCCCAAAGGTTTATGTGCGTGCACGTTGTAATAACAAGCACGAGACGACTTTAAACTCAAGGGAACTAACAAGATAAGCATCGTAGGACAAAAAGTAGATACGTTTAAATTAGAAATTTCTTGTTTGCTAAGCCTTTCATAAACCCATTCACTACAGTTATTAAAAAGGTTCAAAGCCGTGTTTTGTTGTCCGTATTCTTATATTTAGTTTGAAGCTCATTTATAATAAGTTTAAAACTTTACTGCCATACTCTTAAAAAAACTGGCATTTTTTGTTATTCTTAAGAAGTTCTGAATCCAAATAAAAACGGTATAAAATCTTATCCTTATTTCTTTGTAACTCGCTTCCATAATTCTTTCACAAAGTATTCATTACTTTTTCTAACCCCAAACTTATCTATAAAGTTCAGCACGGCGCTGTGTAGGTGTTTCGTCAGCTTTTGCCTGATAATTTCCTTGCGCGAAAAACAGGACGTGTTTTTAATTCGTGAACTCTGATGAGTACCAGCTACATCAAAATAGAAACATCGTGCTTGTTTCTGTGAAAATCACGTGTAACGAAGGAAAGTTTGGAAAAAAAAAACAACAACAACCGACGTTTTAGACTTCAGAGTGATTAATTTTTCATCTTCCTTTTTATGTGAAAGAATTTTCTGGTTAATCTTATAAATAAGGTAACACTGCATACAATCCAATCACCTAAGTGGGGAAACAAAATAGAGAGAAAGAGAAAGAAAAAAACGCGGTTATCAACAGTGTGGGGTTAGCCGCACTCTTCTGACAACAGAATTAGTTTTTGTTCCTTGGGTACCATACATTACTTGTAAGAGTAACGGTCTAAAATTGACATTTTTATTAGAGTAAGGCCGCTGAAATGGAATATTAAATTTGAGCTAACGTAGAACGAGGAAATTAATTGTTAAGTGACACGTTACATTTGTATTACAAATAATTTCCGAGTAAACAGAAACACGTGCCATGCGATGTTAGCGACAAACAGACTTGAAGAAAGCTGAGATACTCGGAAAATAAATTAAAGATAATATATTACACTTTTTCTCTGCAACTAAGAATTACAGACAGTTTTTATTTTAATCACAACATCATGTGATAAGAAAATAAAGTTAGCATCTTAAATATCGTGCAACAAATGGAGCGAATAGAACCATTCTATGACTGTACAGTAAACTAAATGTTCCACCCTAAAGACTAAGTAATAACGTAAGTGGAGACACAATTGGAAATATTGTGCTACAAAAGTAGGCAGGAAGAACATTTTTCCCTCATTATCACGTAATTAAACAAAAAAGTGAACATTTATAAAGTATTTAATATTACATGTATCAACAGTTCACGTTCATTTTGTGTCATAAAATAGATAAATAATACAACTTTTGGTTGTTGTACACAAAACCTAATACTTTAGGAAAAACAGAATACTATAAAATAAATATTTCATTGTAGCTTAATGCTGTGCTTTAACAAGTAATCATTAAAATAATTCGTGACGACGAGAAACCCACTCGAAGTCGAGATGTATCTCAGGACGGCTTGTATAGATATTAACACTTTTACCAAAATAAAGCTGAGAACAACGTTTCGACCTTCTTAGTTTAGCTTCGGGTTAACAAAGAGAGAGTTTGCCACTGAGCGCTACTGGACACGTGTCTTAGGGACGAGAGTGTAAACGGGTACGGGGTTGTAGGGGGCGTTGCAATTAGATGTTAGGTTATTAATTAGTAAAGATGTTCCTTTACATTGGTTTAATTTTATACCTTTACTAATTAATAACCTAACAACTAACCGCAACGCCCCTAAAATCCCGTACCCGTTTATATTCTCATCCTTAAGACATGTCTCCAGTAACGGTCAGTTGTAAACTCTCTAGTTGTTAACCTGAAGATGACCTAGGAAGGTCAAAACGTTGTTTTATGCTTTATTAGTAAAAGTGTTAATACCCATACTAGCCGTTCTGAGATACATAATCACAAGAATAGCTTGCGGTAACAAGATGGAAATAACCAGTTGTTACCATAACAGAAAAAAGGCATTTTAAAGTTAACTTCGTGTAAGGAATAAAACAGTTCACTCCTATGGTATTTGTTATTTAAGCAAATACCTTATAAAAACCATGAAAGTACCCTTAAACACCAAGTCTTATAGGAATCATCATAGTACCCTTAAACACCATATTTTATAAGAATCATGATTGCACCTTTAAACACAATGTTTTATATAAAGGTGACGTCGTAAAAGAAGTGTAATAACACCTTTAAAAATCAGGTTATGTAGAAATTATAGAAGCGCCTCCAAAGTTCATGTTTAACTTATAAAAGGAATGTGTAAAACGTAAGATGTACCACCCATAAAGTCGTGGGGTCAAAAGAACAAAAAAATCAACATGTTCAGTGAATAAAAGTGAAAATATGTAGAAAAACCAATAACTGGTGACGTCACAAAACACGTGCAATTTTTGATAATCGTTTATAAGCTTTCACAAACAGAGACATTTTTACTTCCCATTTTCAGACTCTTTTCATACATACGATAATGAAGCCAGGACTTATAAATTTTTCATTTTTTTTAAATGTTTAATTTTTGCTGTTTATGTAAACAAGTACTTTTAATGGTCGATTTGTTTTCCAGAGCTTTGTGTTGCCTCATCCCTAGACCGTTTCGGACCACGATTTGTCCACGAACCGCCATCACTTGTTGAATTCGACAATAATACCGACACTATGGTTCATTGTTCAGCACGAGGCAGTCCGATTCCTCGTATTACGTGGACGCATAAGGACGGAAGTGACATAGGAGATGTACCTGGGCTACGTCATGTCCGGTCAGACGGGTCACTTTTCTTTCCGTCCTTTCGGAGCGACAATTATAGGCCCGATATACATGATGCTACTTACATTTGTGTTGCTTCAAACGTCGTGGGAACACTTGGTAGCAGAGATGTGCGTATAAAAGGAGGTAGGTTACTTGTGTGCCCCTTCCCCTGGTGGGAAGGCGGAAAGCTTACGGATTTACGTTAAAATTAGGGTTTAAATTCCATTCGGTGAGCACAGCAGATAGCCCAATGTGACTTTACTGTAAAAACAACAACGAAAACATAGGTTACTTGTATTCAATAGCCGAGTTAATCATTGACATACTGTACTTTCAGTGAATGTATTAATAATCAAATTTAAATTTACAGAATAAATGCACGTGAACATCTAGATGCTCTAACCAACTACTGGGTCATGTTAAGAATAGGTCGGGCTTTCCTTCAGTGTATTAAAACATATTTAACATGTCCGCGATAGTTGTACTTGAAACTGTCCCGAAACAACTGCAAAAGTCAGTCTTGTTGAATTTCGTATTTTCTTGTTTAAAACACGTTTGAAAAGTTAGTATTGATCCGTGATGACGAGAAAACCCACTTGTGGAGAAAATTATACATGCGAACTTGATGATGACCGAAGAAGGTCGAAATGTTGTTCGCTCCTCTACATTGTGTTTTCGCTACTCACACCATTCGTTTTAACATGTGTAAAGTCAGCTGAGTTTTGTATTTTTATGTTTAGAATACTTTTAAGAGATCTGAAAAAGTCAGTATTGTTGAATTTCGTATTTTCTTGTTGTAAAATAAATATGAAAAATCAACATCGTCGAGTTTCGTACTTTCGTGTCCAAAACAGTTTTTAAAAGTTTACCTTAAGTTGTGGTGTTTAATTTTTAATTTTTTTTTTATGTTTAAAGACTTTCTGGAACAGCTGCAATGGTTTGTATTTCAAAACACAAAGTAAGCGTTAAAACCGTTATGAATAAAAACCAAATATGCAGTTATTCAAATGTGGTACAAAATGATGACGACATATTTACCTTTCTCTGTCGCCAATTGTTTACCTTTTCCTTTGTTATTTGCTTACACTGTAGTCCGTTATTGATTCTGTACTAATGTCTGTATTGTTGAACTTCGTGTTGTCGTTTGTTTGTTTGTTTGTTTGGAATTTCGCACAAAGCTACTCGAGGGCTATCTGTGCTAGCCGTCCCTAATTTAGCAGTGTAAGACTAGAGGGAAGGCAGCTAGTCATCACCACCCACCGCCAACTCTTGGGCTACTCTTTTACCAACGAAAAGTGGGATTGACCGTCACATTATACGCCCCCACGGCTGGGAAGGCGAGCATGTTTAGCGCGACGCGGGCGCGAACCCGCGACCCTCGGATTACGAGTCGCACGCCTTACGCGCTTGGCCTTGTCGAGTTTATATAATAGTTTTGGTAAAACTTCCAAAATTTTAATAACTGGGTCTCAAATTGTTGTAAGATTATACCAATAGTAATGTATCTCAAACGTTTCTTTACTAGCACAACACCAGCTTCAGGTGAGAAAGGTGTTTAGTGATCCAACTGCTTTTTATTTGTTGTCTCATAATGTGGGAAATAAATCACATCTTTTCCTAGTTTTTCATCAGTTTCAGGAAAATAAGAAGTGGAAATGCTTGTACACTGGATAATCATACGTGTAAAGTGGGCCGCTTTTGTAATATTACACTGTAATATCTATATTACATTAAATTAGAGTCGATGAATGCCGTCGTATCTTGTGTCTTTATAAATATAAATGTGACAAGTGGGTTAAGGAGTTCGACTCGTAACCCGAGGTCGCGGTTCGAATCCCCTCGCACCAAACATGCTCACCCTTTCAGCCGTGGGTGCGTTATAATGTGACAGTCAACCCCACTATTCGATTGTAAAGAGTAACCCAAGAGTTGGCGGTGGGTGGTGATGACTAGCTGCCTTCCCTCTAGTCTTACACTGCTAAATTAGGGACGGCTAGCACAGATAGCCCTCAAGTAGCTTTGCGCGAAATAAACAAACAAACAACTTTTCGTTTTTTTATCATCAATGTTTATTTTTTATATAATCCCTGTTGTTAATGTGGTCACAACTGATAATGGGTGGTTTTATCCATTCTATATCAAACTGTTTACTTCTTGTTTTTCACGAGAAATTTCTTATTTTGTTGGCTATTACAAGTTTGGTTTCTCGATATTGATTTAGCGTAAGACTTAATTATCTCTTAGTAGTATTAAACATTCGTCTTCTTCTCATGTGTTTCGATATCTGTCTACTGTTTCTTGTGTTTCATGAGAACATGCAGGAACAAGTGATGTGTCCACCTACTTCATCATTCACGTGGTTATGAAATCTCTCTTATGTACAACAGAAGTATTTACTTCATAGAATGCAGTTTTCTACAGTGTTGTGTGTATATCTTCTTATTTCAGTCTTCCAATATACAGCTGGGAAATAATTGAAATAAGTGATGTGAGCAATTACATGCCCTTTTATGTCAAAACATGCTGGATTTTAATCAGGAATTTAACACTTTTTTTTCTGATAAGCCGAGTGAAACGTATGTCCGTTCTTGTGGTTTATCGCCATCTTATGGTTTCTCTAACGTTACATTTAGGATTTCATACACATGAAATTCACTACAACCAACATTTCATTAAGTTTGATCTGATACTTTACATGGAATATTTTAATCAGTTTGATCTGATACTTCACGTATAACATTTCAATAAGTTTGATCTGGTACTTCACTTGGAAAATTTTAATCAGTTTGACCTGAAACTTCACTTGTAACATTTCAATAAGTTTGATCTGATACTTCACTTGGAATATTTTAATCAGTTTGATCTGATACTTGAAACTTGGAACATTTTAATCACTTTGATCTGATACTTCACATTTATAACATTTCAATAAGTTTGATATGGTACTTCACTTGGAACATTTTAATCAGTTTGATCTGATACTTCACTTGGAACATTTTAATAAGTTTGACCTGATACTTCACTTGTAACATTTCAATAAGTTTGATCTGGTACTTCACTTGGAACATTTTAATCAGTTTGATCTGATACTTCACGTATAACATTTCAATAAGTTTGATCTGGTACTTCACTTGGAACATCTTAATCAGTTTCACCTGAAACTTCACTTGGAACATTTTAATCAGTTTGATCTGATTCTTCACGTATAACATTTCAATAAGTTTGATCTGGTACTTCACTTGGAACATCTTAATCAGTTTGACCTGAAACTTCACTTGTAACATTTCAATAAGTTTGATCTGATACTCCACAGTTTGACCTGAAACTTCACTTTGATCTGAAGATTTTCAATCAGTTTGATCTGATACTTCACGTATAACATTTCAATAAGTTTGATCTGGTACTTCACTTGGAACATCTTAATCAGTTTCACCTGAAACTTCACTTGGAACATTTTAATCACTTTGATCTGATTCTTCACGTATAACATTTCAATAAGTTTGATCTGGTACTTCACTTGGAAAATTTTAATCAGTTTGATGTGATTCTTCACGTATAACATTTCAATAAGTTTGATCTGGTACTTCACTTGGAACATTTTAATCAGTTTGATCTGATACTTCACGTATAACATTTCAGTAAGTTTGATCTGATACTTCACGTATAACATTTCAATAAGTTTGATCTGGTACTTCACCACGAACATTTTAATCAGTTTGATCTGATACTTCACGTATAACATTTCAATAAGTTTGAACTGATACTTCACTTGGAACATTTTAATCAGTTTGATCTGATCACACGAACTTCACGTATAACATTTCAATAAGTTTGATCTGGTACTTCACTTGGAACATTTTAATCAGTTTGATCTGGTACTTCACTTGGAACATTTTAACTTCACTTGGAACATTTCAATAAGTTTGATCTGGTACTTCACTTGGAACATTTTAATCAGTTTTGATCTGATATCTTCACTTGGAACATTTCAATAAGTTTGATCTGGTACTTCACTTGGAACATTTTAATCAGTTTGACCTGAAACTTCACTTGGTACTTCACTTGGAACATCTTAATCAGTTTGACCTGAAACTTCACACATTTCAATAAGTTTGATCTGATACTTTAACATTTTAATCAGTTTGATCTGATACTTCACTTGGAACATTTCAATTTAAGTTTGATACTTCACTTCAGTTTGATCTGATACTTCACTTGTAACATTTTAATCCGTTTGATCTGATACTTCACTTGGAACATTTCAATAAACATCACTTGGAACATTTAATCAGTTTTGAAACTTCACTGTACTTCACTTGGAACATTTTAATCAGTTTGATCTGATACTTCACTTGGAACATTTTAACTTGGAACATTTTAATCAGTTTGATCTGATACTTCACTTGGAACATTTTCCGTTTGATCTGATACTTCACTTGGAACATTTCAATAAGTTTGATCTGGTACTTCACTTGGAACATCTTAATCAGTTTGACCTGAATCTTCACTTGTAACATTTCAATAAGTTTGATCTGATACTCCACTTGGAACATTTTAATCAGTTCGATCTGATACTTCACGTATAACATTTCAATAAGTTTGATCTTATAATTCACTTGCATCATCTTCATCAGCCTGGTCTGTTATTTTACTGGTAACATCTTATGTAACACTTATTACTTCTTATAAGAGCTTTTGACACATGTTAACTGCAGAATTCCATTCTTTTGATAAAATATGCTGATGAAAGTCGTTAAAAGCTTCGTTGTTCGGGTTCAGTATTAATGTTCGTAATTTAACACAGTATTTAAAGGTCGATTTTATTTACCTTTTTAAAGTTTTCGAAGTGCTTATTTGTAGTACTAGAGATGTACAAACTGATGACTTCTACAAATTACATAAAGTACGAGTGTTGAGTGTTTGTACTTCAATTAACATTCTTGTTTTGTACGTTTTGAAGTTACGTAATCGGTTTTTATAATAACACCTTCACTTTTTTTATTCGAAATAGTAACGTGCTTAGTTTTAATACTTAGTTTTACATAAAATCCTCGGGTAACAGTGTGAAAACTAACAGTTCTCTTGAGGAAGAAACATTGTGCATAAGTTCAGGCAATTATTCGACAAGTTTGGGTTTAAGTTAAGTTAATTCGAACTAATCTTTTACTCAAAACCCTATTAACAAAAGGCGAAGTCCCATTAAGTGAATAAGATAAAAAGGGCTAGCTTCTAGTCTAACGTGTATTTTGTATGAAAGAATAAAACTGGGAAAACGTTGAGAAGTTTAAGAAAAACGTAAATAAAATGTCTAATCAGGTAACAAGAGAAAAATCTATTAATTCTTCGCATTCTTCGAAGTACCAAAAATAAATGGAAGTCACTAAATCACGAGTTCTGTATGAGAACAAAATAAACACCAGGACTTATATGCAAGCACTGTTTCAAAGGTTATAAATAAAATAGGTTAAGTGGAAGTCACTAAATCACGAGTCCTGCTATATGAGAACAAAATGAACACCAGGACTTATATGCAAGCACTGTTTCAAAGGTTAGAAATAAAATAGGTCAAGTGGAAGTCACTAAATCACGAGTCCTGCTATATGAGAACAAAATGAACACCAGGACTTATATGCAAGCACTGTTTCAAACGTTACAAATAAAATAGGTTAAGTGGAAGTCACTAAATCACGAGTCCTGCTATATGAGAACAAAATTAACACCAGGACTTATATGCAGGCGCTGTTCCAAAGGTTAGAAATAAAATAGGTTAAGTGGAAGTCACTAAATCACGAGTCCTGCTATATGAGAACAAAATGAACACCAGGACTTATATGCAAGCGCTGTTTCAAAGGTTAGAAATAAAATAAGTTAAATGGATGTCATGACATACATTTACTCTGGTGCGATTGAAATATCAGGTTTATCAATAGTGTTTGTAGTCTGTCCACATATAATACAGTTTGATCGTTTAACATTTCGGTGTCTTGAATTTTCAAACATCCTTGAAGTGTTGTCTATGTTAATATTAATTATTGACTTCGAGTTTATTTTAAAATAACTTAATATTCAAAGGAAAACGTATGTATCTTATTTTCACTGTTTCTTTTCTTTTCAACTTCACTGTAAAAAAATTCAGTTGAACTTACGCAGCACGTAGAGCGTTTTGCCATATTTTAAACATAGCTCCGGTTTAAATTCAGGGAAGGTACAAGTTTTTCTTTGCATTTTTCTTGTTCATTTATAACTCTGTACGAAAATCACGTACATGGAGAATATCATTTCCCATTGGAATAAAAAATTTCCAAATTCTTTTCAGAGCTGTCAAAGAAAAAAATCTCTTCGTCCTTGAACTTAAATCGGAACTGAAAATTTTAAAGAATCTGTGGAAAAAAATCTTCGTCTATATGTTTTCGACATTTTACGCGAATTACAGCTGAGAAACGTAAATGAAAAGAAAATATAAAGAGTCTTTAAATATAAATTTGTTTTGGATTTATTTTGTTTTAATTTTTAAGTTATATCAAGATAATATTATGAAAATTTCTAAAAGTTGCATGATTAAAGTTTATTACCTATCTATTGGTACTATTGTTTAGAGTATTCAGGTACTAATGTCTGGGATGCATCGTTAAAATATTCTGCGAGTTTCTTTCAACAATGCTTTTGTAGTGCGTAAGTTTTACGTTCAATATCTTTCGTATTATTTCCTAAGTATCTTATTTCTCTTTTGTATCACATAAAATATAATTAAATCAGAATTTCTGTGAATGTCATTGAGGCTGGATGTAAATTTTTTAACTGTCGGGAGTATTTGTGAATTTTTGGTTTTTTTACTCACATCATAACGTAACATAAAATATACCGTATTTGGAAGGTCATGCATTGTTTTTAGTGTATTGGGCCAGTATAAAATAATATTATTTTACATTCTTATTAATAATATCGCGATATTATTTCATAGCCTAAGGATCCTGCTAATGGCTTAAATGCTATACAACTGTAAAACATTCATGAAGAGGTATACTATCTTTTTTATTATCCTGTACCATCCTTTGAGCTACACGAATCCACTATTAACTTTGGTAGTCTGAAATAGCTCACACTTCAGTTACAACGTTTCTCTCAGACACTTCAGTTACAACGTTTCTCTCAGACAACCAAGGGAATAACGTAAATATGTTTGAACGATAAGTAAAACTGGTTTAATACGTCGAACAAAACTAGTCTCGGAACAACTCGATGAAAGCAAACAAAGTTATTTTGATAAAAGTTTGACAGTCTAACATGCTATAAAACTTTATTTACTAAAACTAATCTGCAATAGCAGTTTTCATGTCAAATTTTGGTCAGAAACTATTTATTTAGTTTTACTAATGGCCCTGTAGGGCCAGGTGGGTCAAGGCGTGCGACTCGTATTTTGAGGGTCGCGGGTTCGAATCCCCGTCGCACCAAACATGCTCTCCCTTTCAGCCGTGGGGGAGTTATAATGTGACGGTCAATCCCATTATTCGTTGGTAAAAAGAGTAGCCCAAGAGTTGATGCTGAGTGATACTGACTGACTAGCTGCCTACCCTCTAGTCTTACACTGCTAAATTAGGAACGGCTAGTGCAAATAACCCTCGTGTAGCTTTGCGCGAAAATTCAAAAATAAATAAATTGTTTTACTAAATTTCGTCTATTTCTCTGTCTATTGAATATTTACAAATCAAACTGATTTGATTAATTACAAATATTCAGTTGTTTTTTTACATTTTACCTGTTAAGTGAGGGTTCACACGTACTCTCGTAACAGAACAAATGTTTTTGTATAATATTTTAGTTATTTTTGTACTCATTTCTCACTGCCTTCTAGATGTATCGTAACAAAAGTACAATTCCCCTGAACCCCCTTTAAGTCAGATACACAAACGGAGAAAAAAACGAAAATTTATGAGGTAATAAAAATTCAGCATGAGAAACCAAACTACGTAGAAGCTATCTTGTATATCTTCTGAAGAAAAGATAGTTCTTTTAAAATAAAGGTAAATATAAAGGAACATTTCCACGTAATGATGTTTCTTTTAATGTTGTTATAATAGTTGATCAAACAAGAGCCTTAACAAGTGTTGTGGTCTCTAATCCAGTTGTTAGAGTTGTTTAATACATTATGTTAACATTATTTCCTCAGTTCATGTCACCACAATCTATTGTGTTACATCTAGCGATCAGGTATTTTGATAGTAGTCTTGCATTGTGATTTCAATTAGAAAAGACTCCGTTGTAGAGATATTATGTATAAATTTCATCAGTATCAGTTCTCACTTCAGACTTTTCATATTCCACATATTGTACGAGGACGTCGATTTTTTAGCACTCTTATCTCAACAGTCTTATCTCACCGCAATCCACAGGAACTGCAATCGGTGACATAACCAATACGTTTTCGTGTGGAATAAAAACCTGTTTCATTCTCCACCTGCTTCACGTATGCGATGTATGAACGAGAGGAATAACTTAAAGTCTAATCTTGATGAACTTATATCCTGCTGGCCTCGTGACCAGGCAGACGTCCATCTTGCTAATGTCACTACTGTTGCCAGTGAATACCACTGAAAGTTATGTTTATGGATTAGAACCTGTTACAAGACATTGTATTTTGCTTACCACGAATAAGTCTCTTTCGGGATAGTCTTGGTGTCCCAAACTGATCCATATTTCTTTCCTTTACAATGCTATTAAATGCATTCAGAAATTCTAAGTTCCCGATTTGAAGTGATATCTACGATCGCGGTGTGTGGGTATTTTGCGTAGAAAATGGTTTTTACATACCCTCCCCAAATACCCTCCTCTAATACATTCTGTAATTATCATGATACGTACTGATTAGGTTTATTAAAAATAATTTAGGTATAACGAACTTAACCCTCTGTATCTTTAGATTAGCTTTCATCAAATTCCTTTTAATATTTCCTTAATATTTCTTCGAGTAAAGTTAAAAATCGTTTCAATAAAAGTTAAAAGTTTATCTGTTCATAAAATTATGAAAATAATTTTATTTTTCTGTTTATGTACACCTTGGAACTATTTTCTTTCTTCCAAGTATTGGATTTCGATACTAGCGGTAGACAGAGCCCAGATAACCTATTGTGTAGCTTAAAAACACACAAATAAAGCTTCTAGCATATTTTCCAACTGTTTTCTAAAATTTGAATTTTCGAATCTTAAATTGTTTTTGTTGTGTTTAACATATTTTCTACATCGTCTGATTGTTAGAGCAAAGATACGCATGGGGTTGGCTACGCTCTGATCGAAGGAGGAAAACATATTAGTTAAGCTATGTCCTTAATTAATATATGGTTTCAAGAACCTTCAATCTATGTGGTGTATTTAGAGCACTGCTTTGATTTTTTTTTTGTAATTTTGTTTATCTGAATTTTCAAGTTAGTTTTGTTGCTGTTTATTTCCTGAACTGTGTTCCTGTTTAATATTTGAAACTTTGATCTGTTTTCTTGTGTTCCGATGTTTAAAATATTTCTGTCTCAATATTCCTTTATCCGTACAACCATTACCTGCAGTTTATTTCTACATAAGTGTATGTACCCTTCTCGTTTTGTATATTTGGAAGCGGATCCAGTCTATATTTTAAAAACCCATTTATTCATTAGAACTCTATGTATTAAAATAGCTCTAAGTTTTATAAAAGCTTAGAGTTTCAAGCTGTAACTCTCGAACAGTATCAGTCTCTTCGTTTTCATTTACATGTGAGCTCTGGAATAATTGATGAGGTCCATACGGACCTAATCCGTTTTCAAACACATTTTTAAAACTATTTAACCACCAAGTTGCTTATGGATTTGTAACACTTTCGGTTAGAGAATTTCTAATAACACCTGAACCACGAGAAAACCGTGACAGAAATACTGTCATTATTACTATTAATCCAGCACTTTCTGCTAAAGTGTCCTGTTTATTTTAGATACAAAATCAGTTAAGTTCCTATCGTGAATGTTGTGAGAGACAAATACGTAAAAAGACTCAATGAGACGCAATATTTGGACTCTACCTGTGGTGATTGGTGTACAAGTGATGTCGTTAAAGTGTAAGTGAATTGAGTTCTCTGTCCTTCAATATACGTATTAATCAAAATAATCGCTTTATTTTATATTTCTTAGTTATTCCTTTTGTAGATTTTCGCAAATATAAGAAACGAGCAAATAAACTTTTTCCTTCTTCATATCTTTGCATTTCTCCAACTTATTCATTCACCAAGTTTAACTGGTTTGTTTTGAATTTCGCGCAAAGCTACATGAAGACCATCTGCAAAAGGCGTCCCTAATTTAGCAGTGTAAGACTGGAGGGAAGGCAGCTAGTCATCACCATCCATCGCCAATTCTTGGGCTGCTATTTTACCAACGAATAGCGGGATTGGTCGCATATTATAACGCTCCCACGGCTGAAATAGCGAGCATGTTTGGGTTGACGGTGATTAGAGCCGTGACCTTCGGGTTATGAGTCGAGTACCTGAACAACCTGGCAATGCCGGACATCACAAGTTTAAGTGTCTTAACATAACACTATTCATCTTCTGACCGTCTGAATATAAAGAAATTATCGTTTTCTAACATAATACGTATTTCATCATTCCAACACTTTGTCTAGTCCGAAGATGGAGCATCTTATGTTGATAGTTGTTCAGTCGTGACGTGTAGCTATGAACAAAATCTAAATGTTTCTGTAACTAATCAAAATGGATTAGGGTAACGATTTGCTATAATTGTGGTACCAAGTTTTACTTATTGTTCAGAATAGAAAAACAAGAACATTCAATAAAACGTAGAAGGTTTTCTTAGTACTGCACAAAGTTTAACTGTTTGTTTGTAACATCATTCTTAGAGTAAATCTGAGGGGTAACAACCAATATAATGAGATTCATGAAGCTAAGGGTTCTCAATGCTAATTAGAACCTCATTATTAGAGTAACTCTAAGGGGTAACAAACTAATATAATGAGATTCATGAAGGTAAGGGTTCTCAAAGCTAATTAGAACCTCATTATTATAGTAACTCTAAGGGGTAACAAACTAATGTAATGAGTTTCATGAAGGTAAGAGTTCTCAATGTTAATTAGAACCTTATTATTAGAGTATATCTAAGTGACAACAAACTAATGTAATGAGTTTCATGAAGGTAAGAGTTCTCAATGTTAATTAGAACCTTATTATTAGAGTATATCTAAGGGGTAACAAACTAACATGATGAGTTTTATGAAGGTAAGTGTTCTTAATGTTCAACGTCACTCTTGATTTGATTCTGATGTTTCTAACTCATCTTGCACACGTCAATGTTTCATGTGTAAAACGTAACTATATTTTTACCTATATACCTTTTCTATTACAGGTAAATGACGTACTTGGCCAGACTCTCGGGTCTAGAATTATTTCATTGATGATTAAAGTTTTCCTCTATCACACTCGACACGATCTTTGTATAGGAAACACTTCCAGTGCTTTTCGTCCACTCTATGTTACAGTCGGTCAGATTGTCACATGTATAGAGGTTTCCATTTGAGACCAAGGTTTTTAATGTTCTATGTAACACTTGAACAAAATATATTGTATAGAACTATGTAACACTTAAGGAAATTCTCATATCTAGAACGTTTCCAATTTTCCAGTGTTATATGCAATACATGGCCAGATTCACATAACTAGCTCTCTGCTAACTGAGGTCCGGCATGGCCAGGTGGATAATGTACTCGACTCGTAATCCGAAAGTCACGGGTTCTATTCCCCGTCACACTAATACATGCTCGCCCTTTCGGCCGTGGGGGCGTTATAATGTTTCGGTCAATCCCGCTATTCGTTGGTAAAATAGCAGCCCACGAATTAGCGATGGATGGTGATGACCAGCTGCCTTCCCTCTAGTCTTACACTGCTAAATTAGGGACGCCTATCGCAGATGGTCCTCGTGTAGCTTTGAGCGAAATTCAAAACAAACCAAACCAATCTGTCAACTGAGGCCAAGGTTATATTGTTTTATATAACAATGGATTAGAGTCTTATATAAAGAACTCTTCCAACTGTAACAAATATGTACATAGTTATATGTAACAATTGACGAAATTCTTACACGTAGCTAAAATCTGAGAGCAGCGGATTCGAATACCCGTCCCACCAAACATGCTCGCTCCTTCAGCCATGAGGGCGTTATAATGTCACAGACAATCCCGCTTATTGTTTTTAAAAGAAGAATAGTCCAAGAGTTGGCGGTGGGCGGTGATAACTAGCTGCCTCCCCTTTAGTCTTATACTGCTCAATTGTGAACGGCTTGCGAAGATAGACCTCATTTAACTTTGCGTGAAATTTAAACAAGCCAATTTTATATATAGTACTTTTCCAAAGTTATATTTAGACCTAACAAGATTGTCATATTTATAGGCTTAACAGTGGATGTCAAGTTAACAAACAACAACTCAAATTAAAAAAAAAAATACTGTCTGTAACTAGCTAATCATAAGAATGACTCCACTTACTATCCCACACTGGGATAGCGGTAAGTTTACAGATTTACAATGCTAAAATCAGGGATTCGATTCCCCTCGACGGACACAGCATAATAGCCCGATATGGCTTTGTTATACGAAAAAGAAAACAAAAAATTTATACACACAGACTCCAGTTACAAAACAACGTCCTTTCTTAGATAACGCCATCTTCTGGCCTTTATTATTACTGTGGTTTGCCAAACTTGACAACTTGATTCGACTATTATTCTCAGTGGAATATAGGTTAAGGTATTTATTGATACATGTTGACCTTAATCTATATCTTTTGTTGAAGAGAACCCACGTAATAACCAGGGCTGTTGATTTTTCACGTTACACGTAACCCGTCTCTCATAAATAGGAGAAACTAGCGTAGGTCCACTTTACGTTGTTCTGTATTAGACATAAATCAAGTCTCATGGTAAGAAGTATAGACTTCGAGGCCACAGTTTTTATTAATATATGATAACTTTAATAAGAGTCTCAGATTTAAAATTATCTAAATTTAAGTCAAAGCTTCTATTAATGTATGACGTGTTATAATACATTTAATACATTTAGTTTCGCCCCCCGCTAGTACAGCGCTATGTCTCCGGATTTACAACGCTAAAATCAGGCGTTCGATTCCCCTCGGTGGGCTGAGCAGATAGCCCTATGTGGCTTTGCTATAAGAAAAACACACAAACACACATTTAATTTTAATTTAGAAGTTAATTCATTGTCGATGTTTATCAAATTTATTATATTTGCCAACAAGATCGGTACACATATTTTACTTTTTTAACACAAATATATTTTAATATACAAATAACAATACAATTTAAAATAACGGTTATTATAAACTGATATCACAAATATTGGTTTATATACAAAAGGTTTTATGAGCTTACAAACAATACTGAGTCTTCTAGCTTGCCTGGAACTGAATATTTATCGACGGTTCACGAGAAGCGAATTAATTTTATGTTGACACAAAGGTACACCTTACTTGACGGCGAAGCTAGCTTGCTGCTTCACAAGCACACGTACGTTTTTCACTGTCGAATATATTTCACGTCCTCGTAGGAATACTAATGTCCGAAGCTAATTTACTGAAGTTAAACGGTTTGTAATGTTCAAAATCTATTAACATTCCTGGTCAAGTATCTGTAGTTTTTCAATTAATGAGCGTCTTCACACTCATAGCTTTCGAGATTTAACTATAGTAGAAAACCAACAACATTAATGAAACTGCCCTCCCGCGTTGCGTTGACTACATTTTATAAGCTTGAGAGGATATTTTCTAAAAATTTCACCTAACCCAACAATACTTGTATTTTATATACACACAGAGAGAGTACATTGTTGATTCTTACGCTCGAGAATCTTCTTCAAATTTAGAGAGCAGTCGAGCCTTGCGCAATACACATTGAACGACATAGATTGTATGCATTTCTAAATATGCATTAAACTGAAACAAGCATCAATAATAAAATAAATGTATAACAGTAAATCCGTTACATATAACATTATAAAATAAATGTATAACAGTAAATACGTTACATATAACATTATAAAATAAATGTATAACAGTAAATCCGTTACATATAATATTATGAAATAAATGTATAACAGTAAATACGTTACATATAACATTATAAAATAAATGTATAACAGTAAATCCGTTACATATAATATTATGAAATAAATGTATAACAGTAAATCCGTTACATATAATATTATGAAATAAATGTATAACAGTAAATACGTTACATATAACATTATAAAATAAATGTATAACAGTAAATCCGTTACATATAACATTAATCACATTCTGAGATATTGGTTGATCTCATCTAATGTCACGGTATTTTCTGGTATATGTTACACTTGACCCATAATGTAAAACATGCTGGTTTTGGCCAAGTCTTTACTGTTGTCTATTACACTTAATCTGATTGTCATGTTTAAGAATATCTCGCCTGTTACAAAGACCATACTGTCGTACTCCATATTTCATATAAGTCTTGAATCTCAGATATAATTGATCGAAGGTAAAGTAGATCTCACGCTGTAAAAGTTGAACAGCTTCATAACTCCAGATATATTGTTTCCAAGTTTAGACACAAATTACGCTGGCCCAGCATGGTCCGATGGTTAAGGCACTCGACTCGTAACCCGAGGGTCGCGGGCTTGAATCCCGGTCGCACCCAACATTCTCGCCCTTGCAGCCGTGGTGGCGTTATAATGTGACGGTCAATTCCCTATTCGTTTGTAAAAGAGTAGCCCCAAAGTTGGCGGTGGGTGGTGATAATTAGTTACCTTCCCTCTGGTCTTACACTGCTAAATTAGGGACGGCTGGTGCAGATAGCTCTCGTGTGGCTTTACGCGAAATTCAAAAACAAGCAAACAAACAAATTCTGCTCCAAAATGTGAAATTTCCCTAGTGGTAAGTATCTCAACTGCTGAATATTTATGTTTTCTGTGAAAAGGTTGTTTTAAAATATAGCATATGTTTCTAGTACAAAGACCTAGTGTATTGTAGGTATACGGGTTTGTGTTTGCAAGTATTCACACACACTAAAAATTCAGCATTTTTTGTACTGTCAGTCATTGTTTTCATCTAAAATTCCAATGACCAATGCTGCTAAAAATCGATTCACGTGTGTGTTCTATGTGAGTGGCTGTCAAGTTTCATTATTCGGTCGGATACGAGTTGGTAGTGGGTGTTGTTGAATATGTGTGCATTCCTTCTAGTCTCCCAGTTTTAAACTTAAGTATGACTGTGCTCTGATATCCCGTGTAGCTCTGAGCGAAAATTCTAAAAAACAAACAAACAACAACAACAAAACTAGTAAACTTGTTGTGTATTCTTAGTTTTTATTGTGTTTTTTTCTCATGTTCGAATTCAATTGAAAGTTCAAAATAATCATGTTTATTTCCAGTTGTCCAGCGCCACTTTAAGGTTCAAGTTCATGATGAATTTGTAATGAAGGGAAACGTTGCAGTATTACAATGTCACGTCCCTTCTTTCGTTCGAGAGTATGTTTCCGTTGCGTACTGGAAGCGAGAAGACGGCGTTGTCATACGTTCAACTGTGTCTAAAGGTAAAAGTAACATTTTCATTTAACTAAAATTGTTAAATCATTATATTGGTGTTTCAAGATTACCTCAATCCGTAGATAGAGATGTGTCGTGTCGAAAAGAACTTCTGTTGTAGCAATGAACCGATAAAGAGCAACTCTTTCGCCATATTATATATTAAGCATTAATATTAAGGTAGTCAAGAAATTCGTGCAATTCTAAGAAGGTGGAAAAAACTAGCATAACCTGCTTAGATTTTACATAAAGATATATTTAAAATACTTATTTAAATCGCTGTAACATCTTACCTACATTTCAAAAACCTTAACGTTATTATGAGACGGAATTTAAGTTCTGTGAAGACTAAACGATTCTTGTAGCGCAGATAGCCCTCGTGTAGCTTTAGGCGAAATTCAAAACAATCTTATGAGAAACAGAGCTTATATTTGGGTAAAAACTAAAAGATTTTTATGAGACGGAGATAATGTTACTGCGAAAACTAGAACATTTTTATGCGACACAGTTCAAGTTACTGTGACGTTTGGAATAGAATTATTTGCAGCATTTTAGAAACTTGCATAACACTATGTAACACAAATTTTGTTCCTGGGTAGTATATGTTACTTCTTAATTGCTTATTACAGAAAATGGCCATTATTCCTTTCAAACTTTGCTTTTGTGACCTGAGTAATGAAATTAAGAAAGTAACACATTTTCTATGTAAAAACGGGCAAATTTGCTCATTTTCATTTACATAAGGTCTGAACAAAACAACACATGAATCAAGATTTGCATGTATTTATACTAAAGTTATACAAAAATGTTTAGAAGTGAGTAGTTTCTCGAGATTTGCGACTGTAATGTAAATCACGTTCACGTATCAGCCTTCAAATAGTCTCCCATCATGTTTTCGTTACTCGCTCCCAGGTCACAAAAGCAAAGTTTGAAGAATAAAATAGGTCTTTTCCATTTACTTTAGGCATAAGCAACTGGGAAATAACACTTTCTGACCAGGAACAAGAAAAAGTAAAAATTTTGTTACAAGTATAATTAAGTCAAATATTTAAAGTGCTCAGTTATGCTGCATTTAATAACCTGTCCTTTTATGGATGTAACTGGTTCAGTAAACAATTTAAATAATTATTAATTACAGATATCATACCCGACTTCAATGGTTTCTTAATTTTAATACTAACCTTACTCGGAAGGGATACAGGGATTTCTTGATTATTTTTGTCACAAAGAAAACAAAAACTCTAAATTTTCGCTTGATATTTCTATGTTTAATAATTGCTAGATTGCGAAAGAAAGTGAGTTTCGTCCAAAGTAGGGGCCCAGCACGGCCAGATGAGTTAAGGCGTTCGACTTTTAATTTAAGAGTAGTTGGTTCGAACTTGCGACACAAAACAAAACATGTACGCCTTTCAGCCGTGGGGGCATTATAATGTGACGGTCAATCCCACTATTCGTTGGTAAAAGAGTAGCCCAAGAGTTGGTGGTGAGTGGTGATGACTAGCTGCCTTCCCTCTAGTCTTACACTGTTAAATTAGGGACGGCTAGCACAGATAGCACTCATGTAGCTTTGCGCAAAATTAGAAAAACAGAAACAATTCTTCCAAAGTAATGGAGGGATTGCTCTCAGTTCGTTTAAACAGCAATGAAAAAGGTTAAAGTTTTATTTTATCTTTGGTTATAAAATAAAGTATATTTACTGTATATGCAAAAACGGCTCGTTTGGGTTGAGAAAATATTTTTTACATAGAAGAGCGAACAACGTTTCGACCTTCTATGTAAAAAATATTTTCTCAACCCAAACGAGCCGTTGGTGCATATACATTTCTCAACAAGTGGGTTTCTCGACATCAAAGTATATTTACTGTTACTTTAAAGTCTGTAGTTTTCGGGAGTTGTTTAAATATTCATTTTATATAGGTCTTCAACTCTTTCAGAGAGGACCGGAGTGGGTACTCGAGTACTCGGAATGTGAGCCCGATGGTTCGTGGCACACATTACATTTCTGCTGAAGGCTTACTCAGCACTTTGGGCTGTGTTTTATAAGGGTGACTGTCAAATTGCACTGTTCGGCGAAACGAGATTAGCCCTAAAGTTGGCGGTGTGTGATATTGAGTAGATACTTTTCGTGTAAATTATCAGTCCTAAAGAAGGTACGGCTACGCATAGATAGAGAGCCCTTAACGAGCTTTGCGTAAAAGTTTTGAAATAAACAAACAATTCATTTGAGCTTAGTGATACTAAAACTGTCCAGGTAAGTTGCTAACTTACTTAATGGCGCTCCACTGTATTTGGTTTCAAAACGTCTACAGCCCTTACAGCGGCGGGTGCTACTTCGTTCAGCCAATGCGTGTATAAGGCTGAAATTCAATACTCCGTAAAATGATTTAACTTTTATTTAGTGGTGAAATGCTATAGTTAAATGTGTAACATAAAAACTACATGTTTCTCGGTCGCTTTGCAAGGCACGGTTAATTTTGACTAAATCCTTGTTTTATTCTGTACTGATACTTTTGATGATATATTGTGTGTATTCGGTATTGAAGGTTAACAGACATTCATCCATTTCTCTTTTCTTTGTTTATTCTGTACTAATACTTTTGATAAGATACTGTGTGTATTCGGTATTAAAGTTTAACAGACATTCATCCATTTCTCTTTTCTTGGTTTATTCTGTACTAATACTTTGATAAGATACTGTGTGTATTCTGTATTAAAAGGTTAACAGGTATTCATCCATTTCTCTTTTCTTGGTTTATTCTGTACTGATACTTTTGATGATATATTGTGTGTATTCGGTATTGAAGGTTAACAGACATTCATCCATTTCTCTTTTCTTGGTTTATTCTGTACTAATACTTTTGATAAGATACTGTGTGTATTCTGTATTAAAAGGTTAACAGGTATTCATTCATTTCTGTTTTCTTGGTTTATTCTGTACTAATACTTTTCATAAGATATTGTGTGTATTCGGTATTAAAGTTTAACAGACATTCATCCATTTCTCTTTTCTTGGTTTATTCTGTACTGATACTTTTGATGATATATTGTGTGTATTCGGTATTGAAGGTTAACAGACATTCATCCATTTCTCTTTTCTTGGTTTATTCTGTACTAATACTTTTGATAAGATACTGTGTGTATTCTGTATTAAAAGGTTAACAGGTATTCATTCATTTCTGTTTTCTTGGTTTATTCTGTACTAATACTTTTGATAAGATACTGTGTGTATTCTGTATTAAAAGGTTAACAGGTATTCATTCATTTCTGTTTTCTTGGTTTATTCTGTACTAATACTTTTGATAAGATACTGTGTGTATTCTGTATTAAAAGGTTAACAGACTTTCATCCATTGTTCACTCATTCTCTATTTATTGCTCGAAAATTACTGTAATCTATATATGTAACGTAATCTTTGTTCTGTTACACATATATCGATTGTGTTCTGAGACTAGGTATAGTTTTGTTTCTAACAGTAATTATTACTACAAAAAAAACCCACTAAAAATAAGGCATGTAATCCTTCAGACCACCAGAACTTATTAACATATCGAAACTAAAGTAATGAAACTATAAAAAGTTGTCATTAGGTGTTGGGTGACTGACTAAATCGTACTTATTATAAGGAACGGTTATCCACGAGGGATTTCAACGTCATAGCTGTCGGTGTTTCTTTGTCAGCGCCATTATTACTGTCATTATCTTTATACGCCAATGTTCTTTCATTTTTCCGCCCACCGCAGGCTAAGACTATTGATTCTTGTGAAGATAGAACCAACATCCCAACCTAGAATCAAGCTTTATCCTGTCGCGAAAATTCTCGGTTAAAATCATCTTTCCCTTTAGAAATGTGATTCCGCCCAGAAGCGTTACCATGGTTACTGAACGAAAACCTACCATGGTCGTGAGTTTGATAATTAACGGAAAACGTTTTATAACTAATTGTGATACGTTAAAAATGCCAACTATTTTGTTGTTTTCTTTTTTTTGAAACGTGTCTTATTATCTTTTACGGAACTTATTCTTATGAAATATATTTTGGTTTAGTTCGTGTGCTGTCTCGATCATTTATAGTTATTTCACAGAGTTAGAATATGGCGTCGTTTGACACAAAAAACATTTTTTTTTGTAATTATCTTCCTTGCTTTAGCTTTCTTTCGTTGTGCATGGTAACAGTTTCAAAGAAACTTCTTGAGCACTTGCGTGAGTAAAGTTTAGAGACACTTGAAGAGCTGTATGTTATCTCTACAGCGCGTGGTCGTCTCGTGTATTTGAATGATATCAATTATTCGCTCTATCCGTCGGCTCAGCTTTGTAAACATCACTCGATTAATCAAGTGTCCTAAGATGATCAAATAACGTTCATTAAAACCTTTCTGAGAAGCACAAACGTTCAGAAACTGTTTATAGATTGGTAAGACGTTTCAGAGACATTAAAAAAACAAAGGTGATATCGCATTTCGTTCCTCTCTGTTTTTGAAACTTGGAAAATATTCAACGTAGATGTTAAACGTATACTGTTAAGAGCAAACTATTCTTTGATTGTTACTGTATGTAATTAATGTGCTTTAAGCCTAACTTACTATTTACATTTATACACGTGATTCTGGACTCGTCGAATGGTATTTAATCATACTTAAACCTTTTTGTTATTTTCGTTATCATCTAAACACAAAAAGAAAAGCAAAACAAAACTGAAAAGAACTTTTTCCATTAAAGGTTTTCTTGAACTACAATGTAACTGTACAATATATAGAATAGAGGGATAATTTTGTCGATGAATCTGACGTTATAGTGGAAAATTTGTAAAACAAATGGGAATCGATTTAGTACGTTCATGTAACACTTTTCATGCAAAAAAGTTTAAGGAAAAAACCAACACAAATCTGTGTTGAGATCGCGTGATTTTCTATGTATTAAATTCGTGACAAAAAATTCGATGTGATTTAGAGTTTAAATAAAATTCCATTATTCTTTATATTCTAAAACGCGCTTCTAAGTTTTTGTTTCTGAAAATTAATATGTTTAAAAAATGATTACTAGGTGGTAGGTACAGCGTATTGCCGAATGGTGAACTACATATAAGGGATGTCACATCGAAAGATGGATTAGCTGGTTACAGATGTCACGTTCGTCACCGCTTGACGTCTGATATAACTTTTAGTACAGACGTAGGACGACTTGTTGTCAAAGGTAAGATTCTTTACTTTAAAGAATGTTGACTGTCAACAGTCCATTTGTTCAAAATCAGTTTATAAAAATGACAGCTAGTAAGAAGTCGATCATTTTCTCTTCACAGTAATAACTTTCAGAGATATGATAATATTTGCTCTAACTAGATGTACTACCGCAGAATCTTCGTAAGTTTTCTGTTTCAAGAGTGAATAAAATCAAAATTAAAATAAACAAATATTTCTTGCTTTTGAAGTTCATATTTCAGTCTGTGTTGTAGCTTATTTGCAGAGTGTATAATTCTTCTCGTGATTTATGGCATGCGCACGTTCTACTGACTTCACGACAGTACAAACTGCAATGTTAGGCCTCCAATATTGACGTCATTTTACTGTCTACTGAGTGACTGACAGACAATACACTACTGTACAGTGGTGCGAGTGGTTGAAACAGTGACCCCCACCAGACGACTTTCGGCTTCTTTTACGAGAAATTAAAATAGTAAGATTGATTGTTAAAGTTCGATTGTTCGACTCCATAACAAGATTATCGATAATAAATTTATTCTTGTGTACTATGTGGTAATCTCTGGTTCATTAATTTACGTATAGAGGCCGCAAATAACAGGAGGAATGGTCAGGATATATTTAAATCATGGATTCAAAGCCGAAAATTTGACTTGAATGCATTGAAGAAGAGACTGAATACAACGTTAAACGAATGAAAATAAATATTTATTTACGAAACGAAAGATCACCTCAAACGACGAGTGCAAAGAGCTTCGGAAGTTGCTTCCGTTTATAGAAGGGGAGATTTAAATTCTTCACCTGTTCTGTAATATCTAGATCCTAGATTGTAAGAGAATATGAAATTATATACACACAAACAGTAACGTTATTCTTCTTAGAGCGCAGGCGTTATTACCTCCGCATCATTGTTTTTCTCAAGTGAAAGAAGAACAAGTGTTAACATATAAGCATTTCAAACATTAAACAAGGTGATGGTACGAGGGTAAAAAGATACGGTATCCCAAATTATATCCATGCCAACAAGGCTTAATCGCGAGACACCCACTTTAACTGTATTTAACTAGTAAAAGAAATAATGTCAGTACGACACAAGGTAAGTTTCCTATATGTGAAAGTAAGTTTGATTTTTTACAAAAGTTTTGTATATTTGAAGTTTGAAAAATGCAATAAACGAAACAAACAAGATAAAATAAACTTACCAAGTGAACTATTATCATTATTGCTCAGGACTGATTGTTAATAATCCATTTGCGAAAATCCTTAGTAAACACAGGCTATCAAAGTGATGTAGCTAATGTCTTTGTATAAACTTTTATTCTTGGTAACGTAGTCCATATTTTAGACGTGGCAGGTTGTTTATATACGAATCTTGTTGTTGACGCTAGGGTTACCTTTACCTATACACAAGGCTGATTCTTATCGGTAAAGCGATAATCAGTATACAGATATTTCTTTTGTTTCAGGATTACCATACGCTGTCGTTAATTTTCAACTGATAGACTAGACTAATTAAAACTAGTCACAGTCTTTACATACTAACTTTTGAGTTCCGATCCACCCACTGTTTGTTTGGATTACGTAAGACCTTTACTGCTACAGTGAGACAAATACTTGTTCGTTTTGCTAAATTATGGTAGCACATGTTATGAAAGAAAACAGTTATCCTGTTTTACTTGGTCAATCATATTCTGAGATAAAACTGGCTGCAAGTGTAGAGTGACAATTGTCATATGTTAGGACAAAATAAGAACAAATATCGTGATATTCTGAGATAAAACCAGGCACAAAACTAAAGTCTTTTTCTATGTAAGAACTACACTGACAAACACCACACCAACATTATTCATAAAATACAATGTGACAACTGCCACGACTTCTATATTGGAGAAACAAGCAAAAAAATGGAAACCAGATTCAAAGAATACAAAAAGTCACCTTCACACGTTTTCGAACACTGCAACTCAAATAAACACAACATAACCATAGAAAACACCCAAATTCTAAATAAAGAAACAAACATAAACAAACGCAAAATTAAAGAAGACTTATTTATACAACAACTCAAGCCCAAAATAAACCAACACAAAGGAACACCTTTATACCTATATTAATAAATATAATCAAACATCTAAGTACGCCCTCTACATTCTTACACTCAGTTACACAACCCCTTCAAACATGTGGTCAGCTATTGGTCAGTTACCTCTTTCTTTCTTTGTGAAGCTGACCGAAGAAGGTCGAAACGTTGTTCGCTCCTCTACATAAAAAAAAAAAAAAAAAAAATTCTCAACCAAAACCAGCCGTTTTTACATATATATTTATCCAATGGCATGTTTTGTACAGTAATTCTGTTAGCTCGTTTTCTTGATAGGAATATACATTATATGTAAACTGGTATTTATTTTAATTAATTATAGGTAAGTGTTGAATTTTTTTTTGTTAGATCTCACACTTAAAGCTTAAAATTAGTTTTGAATTGTGAACATTTTAATATGTGAGAACGATAGATCTAGACACTAACAGTTAAATTGGGTAATCATTTTACAACAAGGAAATTGATCACCGAACAAAATGAATTGTGTTAAACACGTGTTGCCAAACGCAGTTCTCAGCAGCTGTTATCTCGTATGTGAGTGTATGTTTTCTTATAGCAAAGCCACATCGAGCTATTTGCTGAGTCCACCGAGGGGAATCGAGCCCCTAATTTTAGTCTTGTAAATCCGTAGACTTATCGCTGTACCAGCGGAGGATTGTCATCTGGTCAAAAGCTTTCCGAAACGTCAGAGTCTGATAAACCTAAACCTGAATCTGAAAAACATAATATTATAATAATAATCATAACACAATTATTAATAACTCACGATCTAAAGGTAGTTAACTATAATTCGAAACTGAAAAGCAACGAGTATATTAGTGAAGTCAGTTTTATCAGTAAACTTACCAGCCGCCCTTAATATCATGAATCAACACACTTAGAAACTTGGACATTTAATGATTAGAAAACATCGAGTCATGCATGAGTTTTAAGTGAATTAAAAAATATACGGCTCGCGAGCTAGTACTCGGACACGGAATGAATAACACTAGGTTGTGCTTACAGATCAAAAATGTGACGATTTGTTTCATCTGTTTTTTTAATGAAATTAAATCTTCAACTTTCATCACGTATTCTTGGTGTCTAATTTCTGTTATTACTGGAAATACGTGATATTAGTTAGATGTTAATCACAGTATCTTTCGTTTTACTTTTGGTTATATCTTACACCCTTCGGAAGGCCTGGCATGGCCAAGCGCGTAAGGCGTGCGACTCGTAATCTGAGGGTCGCGAGTTCGCGCCCGCGTCGCGCTAAACATGCTCACACTCCCAGCCGTGGGGGCGTTATAATGTGACGATCAATCCCACTATTCATTGGTAAAAGAGTAGCCCAAGAGTTGGCGGTGGGTGGTGATGACTAGCTGCCTTCCCTCTAATCTTACACTGCTAAATTAGGGACGGCTAGCACAGATAGCCCTCGAGTAGCTTTGTGCGAAATTCATAAAACAAAACAAAAAACGAACTTACACCCTTCGGTCAGCGTGAAAGATACTAGCAATGCCAATTAACTTTCTTAGTTTCCAGTTAACAATAATGATAAATGCAAACTAATTTCCATAGTGCCAAATTAATAATTATGTTTGAAAATACGCTAAGTATTGTAACCAATTATATTAATAAAAACTGACGAAATCTAAAGAGAAATTCGGTATTCTGTTGTAAATATATTCTTATGGTAAAAAGGTTGAACAGAAAAATAACATTGGTCGAGCGGTATGGGAAATTTGTTCTTATTAGAAGTCATTATTGTACAAAGATATTAAGTGTTTTTGCGAAACATTAGATCAACTTAATACATAAACGTTGGTCGAATTTTGGAGAACGTTATCTCAAGTTTACCTTTTGTTGCTCAATTATAATTACTGTTAAATTTTAGGATATATACAAATATAAGTCAACAATAAAAAATACGGTTAACATAAACCGAAAATTAAATATTTTTTGTTGGTTGACATTGCAAAACTGTACTTCTTAGTTAAGTGAGTGTGTTTTTTTAGAGCAAAGCCACACCAGGCTATCCGCTAAATCCCCATAGGGGAATCGAACCCCTCTTAGTTAAGAGAATAAATTTTTGTATGAAGCAACACACTGTACGTAACATATTAAGACGTTTAATAATGTTGAATACTAAGTATTTTTGTAGGTTTTGTCTACTGTTAATGAATTTATTGTTAGCTTCTAGTTAACTGTTAATAAATATATAAATTACCTTCAATGTATTTGAAGTTAAAAATAGAAATCCAGCCCAATGGTTTTGTAGCAAAATAAAGCATTAGTTTATTTATTAATCAGAACAACAAAGAGCCAAGCAGCACCAGTTATCTCATATTTGATAACTTATTCACATGTAGATTGGAAACAACAGTGAGAGTTTGGTTTTACGAAGCGTTGTGAAATGTTAAACATACTTTAGTCTAAAGAATAAATACCATTGAAACGAGTCCACTGGATAGCGATTATTTTTGTTAGACTTTTTGACGCTATTGATTTAAATGTCTAGTTTGATTATAATAAGATGAGTTACTTAAGATGTAAAAATGATCTTCATTTTCTCAAATCTTCTAGTCTTAAGCTGTTCAGTGCCGTAGACGAGATAACTCGTCCAAGCCGATCGGTAACACAGTGCCACGGACGAGTTAATTCGTTCTCAGTAATACATAACTTCAACGCTAGATGTAAGCACCATACATGCATTTGATCTACTTACAAATTGTTTCACTTTCGATCCAATATGGCGTCACGAAAAAGGTTACAAAATGAAGAAGCATTAGAGTTGTATTTTGAACTTGGTTCGGAGTTGCCGTAGCAGCTGAAATACTTCTCAGTCAACAGGTTAAACGATTTAAAACAGTTTGAACTTTACTGTTTCTAAACGAAAATCGTGCAGTGAGCGTATGAAGAAAAGATATTCTTCGTTCATAGACAATATGGTAACGGCTTTTTGGCATTACTTTTCAAAACTCTTTCAGTTAAATTAGATCCAAGCGTGGCCTTGCGGTTAGCGTGCCTGATTGCGAATTGAGTGGATCTGGGTTCGAACCGTTATGCAGCCGTATTATACAAATTGCACTCAAAATACCGGATGTTACTCTTGTGGGAGAGGCTGACCCTGAGTGAATATCCTCTGTTTCCTGTCGTTAGTTCATATTGTGTGTAAACTATAGAGGTCTATTGACCTGGCGTGTTTAACCCGAATATCCAGGAAGAGTTACGTGTCATTACATTTCAATTCATTTGTTGTTTGTTGTACACCTCTTGCTACAAGGATATTCACTCAGTACAAGAGATCATTAGGCTACATTTTTGAGTAAAATGCCTCGTCGCCAATTGCGTACAGTAAGCAAGGTATAATTAACATGCTGTTACACACTATTATTAATATAAACCCGTAACTGACTATAAAACATTTTGTTGAATAAAATTATTAATCAATCTTATCATAATATAAATCATACATAGCGTGTAAGTAAACGTAATGCTCCTGTAGTAAGACAATGTGGTTAAGGTGCTTGACACACAGTTCGAGGGTCGCAGGTTCGAATCCCCGTCGCACAAAACATACTCGTCCTTTCAGTCGTGTGGGCGTTATGGTCAATCCCACAATACGTTCGTAAAAGAGTAGCGCAAGAGTTTATGGTGGGTGTTAATGACTAGCTGTCTTCCTTCTAGTCTTTCATTGCTGAATTAGGGACTGCCAATGCAGGTAACTCTCATGTAGCTTTGCGCGAAATTCAAAACAAACTAAGGCTTTCTGCACCTTACAAATCAATGATATTGCGAGTAATTAATGCGATAATTGGTGTGACATGGACTAAATTAAATGTTTTTATAAAAATTAATTATTTCAATACCTGAATAATTAATATAGAGACATGCTACTTTTAAGTAAAGCTATTAAATAGTAGACAAATTAATAAACCATAACGTTTACAAAACTTCTTTCTGCTGTGTCAAAAAACTGTACACATTATATTGTGACCCCTGTAAATGTGCTTCCCCGCAGACCGGATAAACATCGCTAATTTATCCACCTAGACGGTGGAACTATTTTGTGCTTGTTGTGTAGGTCGATTGTACTTAAAAGGGAACAGAAATATAGATTTGCGTGCTGCTGATGGCACCGGCTGTTACACTTTTCCAATCATCAGACAAAACAAAATTCTTCCCATATAAACTTCATTGTGTATGGTTATTATACACAAAGGCTGATGTTAGAAGTTTGAAATAATATTGTAGATTAGTTTAAGCTTGACAGGTTGTCTACACAGTCAAAGTTAATTAGATCACCGTGGTAGCTACTTGGTTAATGAAGAATACCCTCGTGTTTGTTTTTTCTATTTAGTTTAGTAACCTTATTTTTATAGTTCGCCTAGGATTCACATTGTTTTTCTGAGATACACGTTTCCAGTTGTGTGTATGTAGTTTTGGAAATACATCTTTGGTCAAAAATATAATTAATTTCTTACTCGCTAGTTATGTATTTTTTATCCATTTTCAATTGTTTTCATATATATATTGCGAACGATTGCTGTCTAGTGGTAAGCCTTATGTAATACCAGGTTAGGTTATACCTTTAGCACATTTATACTCAGACGACATTGTAGAATCATGTATATAATGCAATGATTTCTTCATCTGTAACAATCAAGTCTTAACCTGCAACAGATTCTGGAATCAGATCTCGAGTAAAGTTCTGTAGCATTGTTAAATGCACTCACTTACTGTTAATTATTTTGTCGATAAATCTTAGTCTTTACTATATTTTAGTACACTGTTATTTTTTCTTGCAATTCAATCAGAGTCAGAAAGTTCACATTTACTGTCTGCATAACACTTCCTGACGTTCCTCTAGTTATTGTGGTTACTCTTCTTAACTGAGCGGTCAGTTGGTATATCTGGAAGTGCTACAGCTGTAAGTACTACAGAGTTATTAGAACTGTAACTTATCAGTTATACGTTTGCGCTTTACTATCATAATACTACTGGTCCAGAATCATCAGGTCATCATACTCTTAGTTATGAGAGGCCCGGCATGGCCAGGTGGTTAAAGCACTCGATTCGTAGTCCGAGGATCGTGAACTTGAATCCCCGTTACATCAAATATGCTCGCTTTTTCAACCGTGGGAGCGTTATAATGTTACGCTGAATCCCACTATTCGTTGTTACAAGAGTAGCCCAAGAGTTGGCAGTGGGTGGTGATGACTAGCTGCCTTCCCTCTAGTCTTACACTGCTAAATTAGGGACGGCTAGCACAGATAGCCCTTGTGTAGCTTTGTGCGAAATTCAAAACAAACCAAATCAAACTATTAGTTATGAACATAGTACTGGTACTTCAATAATCAAAATGGTGACGTGATAGTTTTGAAGTAACGGTTTCATAGCGTCGTAGTTACATATTAATTATATTCTGAAACGTTACGGAATATAACTATTCCATCTTCAGCAAACTTTATTGAGCATGGTAAATTATTACGTACAAGATTTTATCATGTCTAAATAAAATACAGAATAAAACGATAAAGTACATTAAAGATAGCTAAATAAACACTAAATGTTAGGGTAAAGCAACAACTGTAAGTTTGTTGTTGTTGTTGTCGTCATTCTACTGTTTACCATTAACACTTTCCGAATGAATCAGTTGCAAACGTCAAACATAAATATGAATATTATAAAGTAATCCTATTTTTTTAACAGCAGACTGGTTTCCTACATTAAGTGGAATGACTTCACGTTGTGTAGTGTATAACAAAATACCAAACGTTTGTGGTTACAATAGTAAATATAGTGTACATTAAACACTAATGGTATAATGCGCGTGCATCATGAACTACGTGATAGTACTGCCATCTGACGATAAGGTACAGAATTACTCTGATGTCATCAAATCATGCTTCCTGCTAGTCTGGAATCTTGTAATAATCGTTATAAGACGGTGTACTTCTCTGATAACGCCGCCTATTGGCCCCATTTGGAGTTACTGTTTCTCGCACTCTAATTTACGATTTAAGTTATTTCAACTAAATAGATGTTCCCCATTCGTGGAACAGCGGTAAGTCTACGGATTTATAAGACTAAAGCCTTGGGCACAATTTCTGTTGGAAGATATAGCAGATAGCTCAAAATGGCCTTGCTCTAAAATACACAAACAAACTAACTAAGAGCGCTTACACTAAAACTTCACATTAAATACAAACGTTATTGTCACACTATGGATTGTTTGTGTGAATTATAAAGGTTTTCCCTGTCCCTAAGGTTATCTGATTGTCAACAGGAACGTGGTATATGATATAAGGTACTTTCAACGTTACCACTAAATATGTCTTTCGATCAGATACACTGTTAATATACAAGAGACAGTAAGTATTGGAATTTCAGCGGCAAAACGGCCCCATTAAAAGTAGTTTCGTTTGTTTGTCATTAAACACAAAGCTACTCCATGAGATAACCGTTCTGTGGCCACCACGCGTCTCAAAATCTAGTTTGTATTTTGTGGTTTTTTTTTGGTTTTTTTGCGTCATAAGCCTTCAGACATATGGCTGAGCAGCTGAGAAAAGGATTATATTTTTCTTTGTTTGTTTTAGAATTTCGCGCAAAGCTACACGAGAGCTACGTCGCTAGCCGTCCCTATGTTATTATTAAGTTTGTTCTCTTGTTTATAAACAAAATTACAAAGTTAACAATAAGTTCGGAAGAAACGACCTTTCTTCTGTGGATAATATTTAAAAAAATTCAGCAAACGTTTTATCATCGGTGGACACAGCAGATAGCCCGATGTGGCTTTGCTATAAGATGTTTTTTGTTTTTGTTTTTTTTGTATTTCGCGCAAAGCTACTCGAGGAATATCTGCGCTAGCCGTCCCTAATTTAGCAGTGTAAGTCTATAAGGAAGATCGCTAATAATCACCACCCACCGCCAACTCTCAAGCTACTCTTTTACCAACGAATAGTGGGGTTGGCCGTCACATTATAGTGCTCCCACGGCTGAAAAAGCGAGCACGTTTGGTGCGACAAGGATTCGAACCTGCGACTCTCAGAAAATGAGTCAAGCGTCCTAATCATCTGGCTATGCCGGGCCAACTGAGGAGAGGGGGGGCGTCATTGGTGTTATTAATATTGTTTTTACAATTCTTAGCAAGATTTTAGTTGAGGGTCATAATATTTTTATAAATCCTCATTACGTGATAAAAACACTATTTGTTTATACTGTTTAATTTATTCGTTTGCTGTTAAACGTAAACTACACAACTGATTAATTATGCTGTGACCACCACGGGTATCTAAACCCGGTTTTTAATGTTATAGGCTATCATACGTACTGTTGAGCCACTGGTGGAAGGGAAGGGGAGAATTATTATCTCTCACTTATCACACATAGATTAACATAAAAACAACCAATTAGCACAATTAGAGAATACACGGGTATTATGTATTCAGAACCACACGTAGAGGAGCGGTTTCTCGGAACAATGCCTTTCTGGCTAAGCGATGAGCTTGAGAGACTGTTTGTTTGTTTGTTTTTGAATTTCGCGCAAAGCTACTCGAGGGGTATCTGCGCTAGCAGTCCTTAATTTAGCAGTGTAAGATTAGAGGGAAGGCGGCTAGTCATGACCAACAAAACCCCTTTGGGGACAAACATACACATCGGTATCTTTATGATTTATTACCGTGTATCTTTGTAGTTGAACACAAAGCTACATAATGGTTGTTTTTTCTATACCCACCTCGCGTATCGAAATTTGACTTTTAGCGTCACAAACCTTTAGGCCTACCTCGAGCCACTTGATAGCGGTATGTGCATGAACACGTGCTTTGTGCATCGATCATTCTGGTACATTATCTTCAAGTAGTTTAAATACGTTTTAGTAAGTATATTTCTTCTGAAAGTTCAATGAAAACCGATACATTGTGTCCTTTACGATGAGCAAAATATACTATTACGAGACAGAGCGGGCTTATAAAACTATAGCTAGTTGTATATAAAATGAATGAAGGAATTCCTGAAATTTCTGGAGCTCATTTTAACTATAAACCCAAGCGGTATACTTAGAAAGTCTTAAGAGATCGCTGTATCGATTTCAATACGAATTACGGGCTTAAAATATTAAATCCCACTAAGTGATACGCGTTACTGTTGTTGAGTTGCAAATCCCAAAGAGTTATGAGGGGTAATATGAGCTCCAGCCCAAAGAGTTATGAGGGGTAATATGAGCTCCAGCCCAAAGAGTTATGAGGGGTAATATGAGCTCCAGCCCAAAGAGTTATGAGAGGTAATATGAGCTCTAGCCCAAAGAGTTATGAGGGGTAATATGAGCTCCAGCCCAAAGAGTTATGAGGGGTAATATGAGCTCCAGCCCAAAGAGTTATGAGGGGTAATATGAGCTCCAGCCCAAAGGGTTATGAGGGGTAATATGAGCTCCAGTACAGCCATGTATTTTCAACACGCTTCTCAGGAAGACGACAGCTGTTGATAAAAGTTTTCTCTGATAATTTGAAAATTTGACGTTTTTAATATAATCTGTTTTAATATAGATGTTTGTAGAGGGTCATATCTAAATCCATTTGTGGATTTGAAGAATTACAAACTTCAAGATGTGTGAGTAAGTGTTCCAACAGTATTTAATTTCAGGAAAATTTAGTGGGGGCGCCCTTTCATCCAGTCACTTTAAAATAACCATGAAAATATATTTCGGAGCAACTTAGAAGTTAAACAAACGTGTTTTAGGCTTAAACGTCTGTCATTTACCAAAACATGAAACTGGAGTGAGTTATCCAAGGTTCACTTCTTCTACTGGCTAGAGTAAATGTGTGGTTTGATTTCCGCTCAGCTTAGATTTCATTCCAGTAAAAATGTTTAGAAAACACAGATGTTCCATAGCAGTAAAAGTTAAAATTGACAGATATACCGGCATAGTGTAGCATTCTGTTTCTACTTCATCGTTAAGATCATGTCGATGGTTTCTGGTTCAAAGCTCTAATTGAATAAGTACATTGAATCCATGATGAAACTTTGATGGACCGCAACTGCTTGAAAACGAAAGGCGGAAGACTTTCGAAACGTCGTCCTCTACACTTATGTCTCCACAACAAGCAGTTGTCGTCCATTCTACAAAGTTTCATCATGAATACTCTGCCTAAACAATTTGTCAAAGAATACATTGAATACATTCTTACGTTATATTTGTTGACATCTGTCCAGATCCTCATATTGTGTCGCCGCCTCGAGTGAGAACCCAGCAACAAAGAATCCAAGCTGTACGAGGAAAGGACGTCGAGTTAACCTGTGTTTCCCAAGCTTTTCCTGCCCCCACATACAGGTGGGTAAAATACAATGTGCCCTGAGTAACTAGACCACGTGCTACATTCTATTGAAATAGACAAAGGTGAAAGTGATTCCATCAGTGCTTAAGATTGTTACATGGAGATGTTGTGGCATAACAAAATTACGTGGAAATGTTGTGGTGTAGCTTTTATGTGGAGATGTTGTGTTACAGCAGTGTTACGAGGAGATGCTGTGATATGACACTGTTACGTGGAGATGTCATGGTATGACACTGTTACGTAGAGATGCGTTATAACTCACATTTCAACTTCAATATTTCTATTACACATGCAAGTGTAAAACTAATATTTTTACTTAAGTGTTTCTATCACACGCCATCACCGAATAAGTAAAAACCTATTTCTTTAATTTAGTGTTTTAACCACACGTGCGTACATATAATTTATGTGTATACTTCAGTAAATTGCGCGTGCATATATATATTGGATGTATTTCTAAAATTGCTGTAAAATTTAAAACATTTGTGAAGTAAATTAATTAATTTTCTATAACATTTGACTGTGCTTTTCTAAAGTTATCGAACTGTCTTATGAGAAGCAAGAACCTGTTAAAGAATGACTAATTTTTTAGTTAAATTCAACTGCTGACCCAGAAGAAATTCGATCTAATTAAAACTATTTTTCAATGGAGCTAAAAGGCCAAGCCTACAATGAAACGGTATTATATTTTTTTCTCTGCACTTCTTGTTATGTTATTTTTCCAGATGGTACAGAGACCATTACTTGATAAGTTCAAGTTCTAGACTAACCATCGTGGACAGTTCTCTGTTGATAGAACAAGTGGAAATAACAGACAGTGGAAAATATGTCTGTATCGCTAACAACAGCTTGGGAGAAAAATCTGTACAGATAACACTGATGGTAACTGGTAAGAACTTTAACAGTTTGCCACCATCCACTTTATTATGTTTCTTTGTTATATAAAATATAATCTTGTATTCGTCTATCTTATAGTATACTTCGCTTTACTTTCGAAAAATTCACTTCATTTATTTGATGTAGCTCCTATTTTGGCCGAAATTCAACCGGAAACCCAAGAAGTTCGCATTGGAAAGCCAGCTATACTGAATTGTACAGTTTCTGGACATCCAGTTCACAGTGTTCATTGGAAGAAGAACAACCAGCCCCTGGTTGAAGACGGTAGAATACGACTGTTGAGCCGTGAAGTGTTGTATATCAGTAAGGTGAAGAGGGAAGACCAAGGAATGTACCAATGTTTTGTGTACAACAGTCAAGAATCCACACAAGGAAGTGCAGAATTAAAGCTACGAGGTACGATAAAACAATGTGTTAGTGATATGATAAATAAATACGCTAGTGTTATATTAGTAATGTTTCTGAATACTAAAAGTAATCAAAATATCTAACGGCATTACGTGCACATATTTGGAAAGGTGCGCGTGAAAGATTTCTTCCTTTGCTAATAAAGTAGTGCAGGTAATGTCACAAGGATCTGTGAAACAATATTAATAACAAAAAGTGCGCATGAAATATGTAATCCTTCGCTACTAAAGTAGTGCGAGTAATGTAGTAGGTTTTGTGAAACAGTGTTAATAAGAAAAAGTGTGTATGAAATATGTGATCCACCGCTAATAAAGTAGTGCGAGTAATGTAGTAGGTTTTGTGAAACAGTGTTAATAAAATTTGTGTATGAAATATGTGATCCACCGCTAATAAAATAGTGCGAGTAATGTAGTAAGGTTTTGTGAAACAGTATTAATAACATCATATAAAACCTTTACATAATTGAGTTCTACAGCTTACACAATGTGCAGAAACCATTTACCTTTAAATTAGTTACACTAGAATCTAAGATAGTAGAACATTTTGAGTACAACTATGAGATGGGGGAGCACACTTAGTCCATTATGTAACTTTGCTCTTAACAACAAATCAACCAAACCAGTGGCAATAAGAGGTATCTGATTAGGGTAATATCTCATTTGTGTCGTGCGGTAATCAGCATACTTTATAAATGTGGCATATCTTCGGTTGAGGAAGAAATAGAGGTAAGTATTGTTAATTCGATGGGGAAAATATTTTTGGTAGCACTTTCGTCGATATAAGTTTTTAAGTTATGTCATAAAAATAAATTTGCCTTACGTAGTTTTAAAATAGTTGCCACGTGATACGTGACAACTAAATCTTTCAGATTATTTCACGTATTTGCATTATGTAGTGAAAAAAAATCATTACATTTTTAAACAAACTAAGAGATTTGGGTAAATCGTCTGCTTTTTTACTCATTTAATCACTTCGCCTAAAAAAAAAAATTACATTTTCAGACAAATTTAATGATTTGAGTAACTTTTCTAGCTTTTCCTTTTTCCTCTTCTAAACACTTCATGTTCCTCTGTTTATACTTCCTAATTTTTGAAGCCCGACATGGCCAGGTGGGTTAAGGCACTCTTCTCGTAATCTGAGGGTCGCGGGTTAGAATCCCCGTCGCACCAAACATGCTCGCCCTTTCAGCCGTGGGGGTGTTATAATGTTACGGTTAATCACACTATTCGTTAGTAAAAGAGTAGCCCAAGAGTTGGCGGTGGGTGGTGATGACTAGCTGCCTTCCCTCTAGTCTTACACTGCTAAATTAGGGACGGCTATCGTAAATAGCCCTCGAGTAGCTTTGCGCAAAATTCAAAAGAAACAAACCTAATTTTGGAGCTAATAAGTAAAATCGAAATTTATTTAAACATTTGAGCGTTTGAAAAGGTTCTGTCAAAATTTGCTCATTTATGGTAAACCATCTATTTAAAAATAGTTACTGGAGCTAAGTGTTATTAATAATAATAAAAAACTGCATGGTTCCTGCTAGGCTACTTTATATGTTTACCATCTTTGAAAACGATCATTCTGTCTATATACACAAGAAGTGTGAAATGTGTGAATGTTTCTTTACGTATTTAGAGGTGGCTCCGTCCATGATGGTTACGTTTCCTGAAAGAAAGTTGAAACCTGGGATGAGCTTATCACTCAGGTGCTCAGCATCAGGAAATCCTCTTCCCGTTATAACCTGGAAACTGGACGGATTTCCAATTCCTGAAACCTCTCGCTTAAGAATTGGTGACTTTGTTACGTCTCATGGTCACGTGGTTAGTTATGTAAATATCAGCGATGTCAGAGTTGAAGATGGCGGCGAATACACGTGTAAAGCAACCAATGCTGTCAAAAGTGTTACTCACGCTGGGAAAATAAATGTGTATGGACCACCAATAATACGTCAGATGGAAAACGTCACAGTCCTGTCTGGAGAAACCGTAACCCTAAGATGTGCAGTGTCCGGTTACCCCATTAAAAGTATCACATGGGAACGAGGTTAGTTGATACGAATATGGCTATTTTTGGCTACGTGTAAAGGATGAAAATTTACAAATGTTATTTGACTCTTAATGTTCTCATAACTTGTTTATATTAGATCGGTATTTTAGAAAGTTATAAAGTACAGGTGGCGTTTAGGTTGTACAGAAATGTCCGGCACATTCACAAAGTAGGAGCATCATCTAAGGATGTGTTAACAAAACAAAGACATTTACAACAAATTTTATTCGTTCAGCCTTGAAGTTTCGTGATGTAGTGTTGTTTTTTTAAAGTGTGTTTTGTGATAGAACTTGAATTAAATTGATCATATCTGAAGTGTATAGTAAAACGCCCTCTAGAAACTAGGTTACTTTTCCCCGCATGTTTATTTCTGCAGTTCTGCTCTGGTGGTTTAGTACCAAGCCTATAGGCGTATACCGCTAGAAAAAGGGGTTTTATAAGTTCGGTGGACAAAACTCACAGAGCCAATTGTATGCCTTTATACCTTAAAACAAACAAACTGTCTACCATTCATCAGAGCCCAACTAATACAGTCCTTCATTTTTATTGTTATTTCCACGAAAGCCACCTGGAAAGTTCATCTGTTCTAATTTCTCACACCACTTGCAGTAGTATGTTGACTGTCAATCGGTCAGTGGACACTAAAATGGCGTCATGTAAAGAACGCTTAACGTTGCAATTTGTACTGTCGTGAAGTCAATGATACGTGCACATGATACAAATCACGAGAAGCATTATGTATTGTGTAAGCTACAACACAACATGACATATGAACTTCAAAAGCAAAAAATAAAAATATTTGATACTCTTAATTTTGGTTTTATATTCTCTCAAAAGAGAACACTTTCGGGGAACCTGCTCAAACACGTCTGGTTAAAAATTATTTTAACTAGAATGATAAAACATAAAATTATCTGTCAACAGATGGCTCTCCTCTACCTCTTACGCATCGCCAAAAAGTGGAGTCACATGGCACTCTAATCGTAAGAAAAATGGAAAGGCCAGCTGACGATGGAGAATACATATGCATAGCCAAAAGTCCAGAAGGGCTCACAGCAAGAGGACGGATATATGTGATTATCAAAGGTTAGTAAAAATATAATTTTATTTTTAAGTGACTTATTAACTCTTTTAGAAACAGATTATTCTTCAGAAACATGAAGTTTCTATCAATGCCTGTAGAGAGACGTACTATTTACACTCAGTGGCCACTTTATCAGGTACATCTTTATTTACACTCAGTGGCCACTTTATTAGGTACATCTTCGTGGCATGGATTCAAAAGGAGTTGGAAACATTCCTTATGGATTTAGATTCGTGCTTACTCGATAGCATCACTCAGTTCCTGCAGATTTGTCGGCCACACATGCAAGCTTTATTGGATTAAGATTTGTGGACTGTGTAGGTCATTGGAAGAAACTGAAATCGCCGTTATGTTCGTAGAACCAGTTTGAGATGATTCGTGCTATGTGACATAGCGAGTTATTCTGCTGAAAGTAGCTATTAGAAAACAGGTAAACTGTGGCCATAAAAGGATGTACATACTCAGGAACAATGTTCAGGTACGCTGTGGCATCCAAATGATGCTGAATTGGCATTAAGGGGCATAGTATGTGCCATGAAAACATTCTCCACACTATAATACCACTATCATCAGCCTGTACCATTAACACAAGGCAGGATGAATCCAATGTTTCATGCTCTTTCCGTCAATTTCTGACCCTACCATCTGCAGTTCGCAGCAGAAATCGAGATTTGCCGGACCAGACAACGTTTTTCCAATCATAAGTTTAAATGATCCTGTGCCCTGTATTTCCTTATTTTACTGTTCTTTGCTAACAGGAATAGAACCGGCGCGGTCTTCTGTTGCTGTCGTACCTTGAAGCATCGTGCGTTCAGAGATGCCGTTTTGTAAGTCACTGTTGTAAAGAGTGGTTATTTGAGTATCTGTGCCTTCCTGTCAGCTTGAACGAGTCTGGACCATTCTACTCTGATTTCTCTCATTAATAAGGTGTTTATGACCACAAAACCTTTCACTCACTGAATGTTTTTGTTTGTTTCTCGCACCAGTCTCTATGAGCGCTAAAGACTGTAGTGCATGAAAATCCCAGGAGGTCAGCAGTTTCCGAGATGCAAGAACAACTATGTCTGGCACCAGCAGTCATTCCACGGTCACAGTCACTTAGATCACGCATCTTCCCCATCCTAATGTTCGGTTGAACAACAACTGAACCTCTTGACCATGTCTGCATGCTTTATATATTGGGTTGCAACCACATGATTCGCTCTTTGGCTATTTGCGTAAAAGAGCAGATGTACTTAATAAAGCGGCCACTGAATCCGTAATGTCTATTCATAAATAAAAAGGTTCAGTTTTGTCTCAGTATTTCAAAGTGATTTTGAGAGATGTTCTCACATGCGCACTAAAACAAACCATTTTGTAATCTCTATACAGTTTTTGTATGAAAACTATAGATGGAAACTGATGAAATGTTTCTTATTTCTCGCTTCTCTGTTCTAACAAATGCCCGGACAATCGACTGTTGCTCCGTATTCTATTATGGAAGTAAAAATTAAAACAAGTGTATAACTTTCTATCGTAAAATTTTTATTAAACATTCTAAACTACTTTGTAATAATGACGAAAGATTCGTAAGCAGTACAGGGAACATTTGGTAAAGATTATTTTTCTTTAATAAACTAAGTGCCCATTATCATCCATTATAAATTTGATTTAATATTATTCTGTAAGAACTTTACTTCTACTTGGTATATAATCTTTTATATGAATCACCATAAGTCATATGCATACGCAGTTTTGAATTGATTTTATAATCCAAAGAAGAAATGACGCAAGTTTTATTTTTTCTCAAATATGCAAATTAACGTGGCAGTTATTTTTGTTGTTGTTTCACTAAAGTGGCGCCCCTTATCGACGAAGAATTTTTCCCAGAGACCAAAATTGTGAGTCAGGGAATGCGAGTGAAACTCGTCTGCGCGATAATAAAGGGAGATACACCCATCAGAATCAGGTGGATGAAAGATGGCGGTGCTGTTGTAAGAGAAAACAAGAGACGAGTGCAAACTTTAGACGATTCATCATTGCTCGTGCTCATTAACGTATCGTATTCAGACAGTGGAAATTACACGTGCCTTGCATCGAATAATGCAGCCACCGTCAACAGAACGACAACCCTGGTTGTCAATGGTAAATAATTTATTTTGCAAATGTTGGTTAATTTTGGTGTTACACACAAATAATTACTAAAATTACACAGAGATCATTTTATAATATATAGTTTTACAGATTAATTAAATCAACCTCTAAATAAATATTAGTTTTAATTTGAAAAGTAAGAAGTCGCGCAGAGTAAATTGCTATCACAAACTGTTGTCATAGTTGTTGTTGTTTTTAATTATTCTGTAAAACTATATGTTAGAATATTAAAACTAATATTTATTTAGAGGTTAATTTAATTAAAAGTTTATGTAACTTTTCTCTGTCATGCAGGTCCGAAAGTGCTACCTAGAGGTTTGTTTTGTTTTTTGAATTTCACATAAAGCTACTCGAGGGCTATCTGTGCTAGCCGTCCCTAATTTAGCAGTGTAAGACTAGAGGGAAGGCAGCTAGTCATCACCACCCACCGCCAAATCTTGGGCTACTCTTTTACCAACGAATAGTGGGATTGACCGTCACATTATAACGCCCCCACGGCTGAAAGGACGAGCATGTTTGGCGCGATGGGAATGCGAATCCGCGACCCTCAGATTACGAGTCGCACGCCTTAATACGCTTGGCCATGCCGGGCCTACCTAGGGGTTTAACGTCCCTGATTGTGAAAGTGGAGTTCCGTGGCTCGTGCATAGAACTACGCTATTATCTTGTATATGAAATTACCTTAAGGCAAGAATACAAAACTTTATATCCCGAGTGATTTCAAAACGTGGAACCTTTTTTATCAGGGGCAAACTGGTGACTGAAGATCCACGTTTCGAAAGCGCTCGGGTTATAAGGTTTTGTACTGTCACGTGATAATAATTTTTTAATTCAAGAGAAGGTGTGAGTATTTCGTGCTACTGACACAGAATTACACTGTCAGTACACACAAAATTATACACCGAAATACTTTTCTCAAAACTATGCATAAAATGAGTTTAGTCTAGCAGTTTAGTTTGTTATTAGTGTTAGCTAAGATTCAATTATGAATACAAAGGTTTTTTGTTATTTTCTCATGCAATAAAACCGCACCATGTGTCGTGAATACAGTGACAAATTACATCCCACCTATTATTTGTAACCAAAGTTTTATAAACTGAAAACATTTTTTGTTAAATTAAAATTTATCTTGTTGCAAACATGATGCTTTGCAAAAGTCTTCAAACAGCATTTATCTCTCTCAGACTCATGAAGTCAACACATTTTACTGATTGTCAGCGCGTGTAGCTCAGGTTTCTAAGTCAGTATTTGTATAGCAAATAACTTAACGTTATACGTAAAAGTCAATCACACCAAACATGTTCGCCCTTTCAGCCGTGGGGGCGTTATGATGTTACGATCAACCCTACTATTTGTTGATAAAAGAGTAGCACAAGAATTGGCGGTGAGTGGTGATGGCTAGCTGCCTTCCCTCTAGTCTTACACTGCTAAATTGTGAACGGCTAGCACAGATAGCCCTCGTGTAGCTTTGCACGAAATTATTCAGAACAAACCAAACCAATACGTAAAAGTTAAATAATCTGGTATGGAGACAGGGTTAGGTACAACTATAGATTTCGGAGCTGGTAAACCTGGTTTGAATCTGTGCAATAACACAGACTAGTTCCAGAACTTCAAACTGTGGTTGCATTATACAAGTGATAGTCCATAGTGTGGACGATGAGTGGTAGGGTTCTACCGATTGTTTGCCCTTTCCATCCTTTCGGTCAGTAGTTAAAGTTAGGTACTGTGACCTTAGTAACTTTTCCACGAATGTCAATACTTTCGAAGAAGGATATGCTTAAAAACAAAACGGCATATTCTAGTTTCATTTTTAGAGTTGGCCACCTTTATTTAGATTAAACTGTGAAATATACAAATTGTGTGTCATATAATTAAAACAGTGATAAAACTGCAGGGAAAGTTTTCATCCTTTATGGGCATGTGGTCTAAACAGTCGGATTAAATGACCCTATGGTCTACACGTAGTTGTTTCTAATTCTGATCTAACAACCAAAAGAAAGCCAGACTGAAGCATCCAACGCCCCAAAGAGTTTGTCCCTGCTATTATTCTTATAACGGCATCACAGCTGAAAGCGGGAAACTTATTCAATGGTATTGTAACTAGAGTCTTTGACTCTCAATCCGCAACTCGGAACGGTAACCAGTAGGTCACTCCCATAATCATAATAGAAAACTTATTTGTTTCAAGTGCAAATTCACATTGGGCTATCTGCTGTACCTAAAGGGGTTCTTTCTTTTGAATTTCGCTCAAAGCTACACGAGAGCTGTTTGCGCTAGCCGTCCCTAATTGAGCAGGGTAAAACTAGAGGGAAGAAAGATAGTTATCGCCACCCACCGCCAACTCTTGGGCTACTCTTTTACCAATCGAACAGTGAGATTGAGCAACACGTTATAACGTCATATGGCTGAAAGGGTAAGCATGTTTGGTGGGAAAGGAATTAGAACCCTCCACCCTCAGAGATCGAGTCGAGCGCCCTAACCATCTGTCCATGCCGGGGACGTATCCAAAAGGAATTGAATCATTGATTTCAATCATGTAAGCCCGCAAACTTAACACTAACCCACCGAGGGGGGTCATTGTTGAAAGACATTTGACAATTATTATGAAAGATATTATCGGTGGGTTTATCTATGAATGCAATGTGTAATTTCGAAATATTATACTTAACATTAAACCGAAGAAAAAAAAAAAAGCTGGTGGGCTTATAACGTTAACATACAAGATACAATACTGACAGCCTACAGTACAGCAACAAACGAAACATGCAACCTACAACTAAAGTTTTTCTTTTTTTCAGCGACTCCTGGTGTTATATGTATATTATCCGATAATCTTTATGGAATTTCTCATTACTTTTACAAATAGTGCCACCCCAGTGGACTATGGAACCTTCCAACTCGAACGTTGTCCATGGCTCCCGTATCTCTGTGGACTGTATGGCTGAAGGATTCCCCAAACCTCGTATTTTCTGGAAGAAATCTAGTGGTATGAATGTATTATTTGTTTTGTATGTTTGGTTTTATTTCGATTAGTTATATAAAGCTAATCAGAAGTACTCTGAAACTTATTTTTGAAAAATAGAAACAAATGCTGAATAACACATTACATAAACGTAGATGACACCTATTTAATTAAAATTACTACTGTTTGCGAAAAGTTGAGATTGCTTTACTGGTAACATGGGGTATACGAAACGACTAGGTAGAATGCCTTTGATTCTTTACATATTTGAGGTTTCACAACTCCGTGTGAGTTGTATCTTTCGACAAGCTATAACATCGCTAAACATGTATATTACTTCTCTGATATTTCTGGTTTTGTTTACTAGTATATCGTATGACGTAGTAACGTTGTTTAGAGTGAGTCTTGTTTAACTTCATTCATTAAACAACACTATAATTGTGTACTAACTGAACAACACTATAATTGTGTACTAACTGAACAACACTATAATTGTGTATTCACTGAACAACTGTTTAACTGTGTATTTACTGAACAACACTATAATTGTGTATTCACTGAACAACACTATAATTGTGTATTATAACTCTGTATTGTATTCACTGAAAACACTGAACAACACTATAATTGTGTATTCACTGAACAACTGTATAACTGTGTATTTACTGAACAACAGTATAACTGTGTATTCACTGAACAACAGTATAACTGTGTATTTACTGAACAACAGTTTAACTGTGTATATACTGAACAACAGTTTAACTGTGTATATACTGAACAACAGTTTAACTGTGTATTCACTGAACAACAGTATAACTGTGTATTTACTGAACAACACTATAATTGTGTATTCACTGAACAACTGTATAACTGTGTATTTACTGAACAACACTATAATTGTGTATTCACTGAACAACAGTATAACTGTGTATTTACTGAACAACACTATGTGTATTTAACTGAACTATAATTGTGTATTCACTGAACAACAGTATAGCTCTGTATTTACTGAACAACACTATAATTGTGTATTCACTTAACAACTGTATAACTGTGTATTTACTGAACAACAGTTTAACTGTATATTTACTGAACAACAGTATAACTGTGTATTCACTGAACAACAGTATAACTCTGTATGAACAACACTTCACTGAACAACTGTATAACTGTGTATTTACTGAACAACACTATAATTGTGTATTCACTGAACAACTGTGTATTTAATGAACAGCGGTATAATTGTGTATTCACTGAACAACTGTGTATTTACTGAACAACGGTATAATTGTGTATTCACTGAACAACAGTATAACTATGTATTTACTGAACAACAGTTTAACTGTGTATTCACTGAACAACAGTATAACTGTGTATTCACTGAACAACACTATAATTGTGTATTCACTGAACAACTGTATAACTGTGTATTTACTGAACAACACTATAATTGTGTATTCACTGAACAACTGTGTATTTAATGAACAGCGGTATAATTGTGTATTCACTGAACAACTATAACTGTGTATTCACTGAACAACACTATAACTGTGTTTTCAATGAACA